>NW_015387841.1:104111-105579 GCF_001527695.2 Protobothrops mucrosquamatus
CTTTCCATTTTTTGTATTTGTTCTTTTTGTCTTTCAGTTTGTCAGAGAGATCTTTGTGCAGCCATGCTGGTTTCTTCTTGAATTTCTTGTTTTTCTTTTTCAGTGGTATTGTGCTAGTCTGGGCTTTTATGATTGCATTTTTGAGAGTTTCCCACGCTCCTAGGTTGTTTTCCGCTTTAGGATTTTCATCCATGAGATCTTTCGTAGGTTCTCTCTGAGTTTGTTAAAGTCAGCTCTTTTGAATTCAAGAACTGGTTGGATTGTTTTCTGTTGCTAGTGTTTGTGTTATATTAAATTCCAGTATGACGTGGTCACTTTCGCCCAAGGTTCCGACAACTTCAACTTCCTCTATCACTTCTTCTCTATTTGTAAGGATTAAGTCCAGTATAGCTTTACATCTAGTTCCCTCCTCCACCTTTTGGATGACAAAGTTGTTGGCTGGGTTGGTTAGGAATCTGTTTGATCTCCCGCTTGCTTGCTGCAGAGTTTGTCTCCCAGTTGATATCTGGATAGTTGAAAGACTATTTTTTTTTAATTTTAATGATATACAAATGTTAAAATAATAAAACATCAAGATATTAAACAATTACACTAACAAAAATACCTTGTAAAATCTGACAGGTTTTACAGCTTTACTTTTAAGAAACGTACTGTGCGCTTTTAAATGATTCTGTTCCTAATCCAGTTTGTGGTTTCTCATACTACTTAAATGAGACCATCTCTATTTATAGTGTATAAAAATATGCAAGGCATTACAGCAGTCTTCAACTGAGCTGGTGTAGCTGGAGTAAAATTATGTTTTGATTTAAAATTTGAGAACATTTTATAATACAAAATTAACTATGGTCAAATTGATTTAACTTTCATACCCTTCTACCGCTGCCTGAAATGTCCCTCAGATGACTCATGTCCCAATACTTCACAACCTTCTCCAAGTAATTATAGTTGTTTTTGAGAAGGATGCTACTTTTGAATATGAATCTTTCTTTGCAAGAGCATTTTGAACTTCAGTTACAGTACAAATAAAAGCTTTTCAGGGGCTAAAGGGCAGCGGGAAACGCCCGAGTCGCAGCTTTTTTTCTGCAGCTTCACGTCTCAGGAATTCTTTTTTTTGTTTTCTGACACCAAAGATTCCCCATGGCAATCAGGCAGCCCCTCCAGATTTATTCAGATCTCAGTTTCACATGTTAGAAGTAAGTCTTCATCCTGGTTCATCCAAGCCGGGAATAAATAAGCAAACATGGCGACTGCTTTGGGAAGAAGGTTACAGTTTATTGCAGAAGACAGATGGTCCTTGCAAGAAGCAGCAGAGAAGAAGAAAGAGAGGGAGCACATGGGCAGAAGGTCTTTTTATACCCTCTAGCCCTGCTTGGAATAGTTTCCTGTTCCTGTGGCATGAACTTTGAGGCTATTTCTGAGTGTTTTTCTAGGCTTTGATATCTGTGGTTTAATCCCATTATCATATCCT
>NW_015387841.1:105779-127252 GCF_001527695.2 Protobothrops mucrosquamatus
GCCCCTCCCCTCGGTTTAGGCCGAAGAATACTGGAGGATATTCCGGTAGGCGGACCCCTCCCCCTTTTCCACGGTGCCGATTGGCCAGTACACCTTGTGTCGTCGGCGGACTACGCGAAAGCATTCGCGGGTTGCCATTGGCCCCGCGGTCGGGATAGAGCCGTGCGCAGATCGGCAGGGCGGGTGTGTGGGGCCGTGTGCAAACCGCGTGTGGCGCAGCCAGCAGGGACTCAACGGCAGCGGGCGGCTAGTCGGCTCTCGCGCGTGGCCCGAGGAGGAAAAAAACTCAAGCCGAGCGGCCATTCCGGATCGAGCCGTCGACGGGAACGAAAGTCCGCGGAAGGTAACCGAACTCTGACGGAGAGGCTTGCGAATTCGGTAGTGGTGGTGGGGCCTCTGTGGGCGGAGTGAGTTGAGGGAAGGAGGGCGCTGGCTCGTTCCGGCCTACTGCGCGGGAAAAAAAAAAAAAAAAAAGCCCAGCCTTACCCGCGTTTATTTCCAAGTAAGCGGGGATATCGGCGACCCGTCGTGGATCGGCCTTCTGTGAGAGGCGGTAAGTAACTCGCGCCTCGTGGCCGCGGCGGGACATCCTGGAGTTGCGAGGCAAAGGGAGCAGGCAAGGTCCTATTCGCGGCAAGGATCGCCGCCTTCTCCCATCCCCCCCCCGGCCCTGTATGCGAGTCAAGGGCGACGGGCTACGAAGTTTACGCGGGCCGCGTGCGCTCGGAAGAGAGGCTTCCTGCGGCCGTACTAGGTCTTGTGACTTGAAAAGAAAGCGAGGCGGAGACGAATAGCGAAAGCTGCTTTCCGGACTCGCTCGTCTCGGGGAAGGCTGGCTCTCCCTGGTGGCGCCACACAGCCTCCATGCGACCTGCGGCCTCCACGTGTTCTTCGCCTGCCTAATTCTGAAGCAGCATTTTTCCCAGGTTCGGGATTGGCGTGTGGCAGCCCTTTTAACTCACTTCGGCCTTTCTGTCGCTTATTGATACTGGTATACGTTACTGAGGAAGACCGAAGTGCGGCAAGCACTCCCGATCCCAAAACGTCTTTGTCTCGAAGCCAAGCCCGATCGGGTGGAAAGTTCGTATATATCTCAGTTGCCCTTTTTAAGGTCCCGGCCGCAGTCAGCTTTTGGGGGAGGTTTTAGGATGATTTGGGCGACGGGCTCTCTGCTCTAAAATTAAAAGTGTAGAACCAGTCAGAGATAAGCAAGAATTTAGTTGCAGCATTCTGCATTACTCCGGATCGGTGATGGCTTTCGAAGGAATAGTAATGGAGAAAAATGGAGGGGAGTCAAGATGAATGCAACCTTAAGAGATCCGTTTCAAAAATATTACCAGATAATAAATGTCTGAAATAGAAGTGGCAATGGAATACTACTTCCTATTTTAATTTAGGAAGCTAGATAGCCGCAACTGGGCAGCGGAGGTAAGAATTATCAGATGTCCAATTTAATACTGGATTAAGGCTTCTGTTGGCCTAAAAACATCTGTTTAGTAGTGACTGCAGATCCTTTGATAACAGGATGATGGCATGCTTGTGTATGTTGGCTATAATAGCTTTATGCTAGAAAATATCACGGGGATACAACAGAATTAAACATTTGGGATTCAATGAGTTTTGTAAATGTGGGATTTACTTCTTAATAAAAGAAATAATAGTAACAGGAATTGCACCCTCCGTAAAAAAAAATTACATGGTTTTTACAATAATTAAGATGTTTAAAATGGATCAGCTAGATAGAAAACATTGCCTATACCACTAAAATATGTTACTGCTTCAGTTTGGGAAAGAGGTAAAAGTTGCTATTGATGGATAATAAGGATAATTGTTGCTTCCTTAATTATAAAGTGATCAGCTCTGATGTATGCTTAATGTGCAGTTAACATTGCAGTTATTTGAATAAATTGTCAATACAAAAAGTTGCCCCACAGGCTTAGCAGGTTGATTATTTTTAGTGGCAATTATGCTGCTTCATTGGTTTTCCTAGTAAACTTGTGACAAGCTGTTTTTATTGCTGAAAAACAAGCAAAGTCCTTTATAAGGGAGACTAATAGATCCATACCACAAATGTTCAGTAGCAGTTTTGTGGCTCTCAGCACAGAGATAGCAAGACAACTTGAAATGATATAGGCCGGGTTTCCTGCCTGAGCAGGGGGTTGGACTAGATGACCTCCAAGGTCCCTTCCAACTTTATTATTATTATTATTATTAGATGTGCCTTTACACTTATAGCAAACATAAGTTCTATGTATATTTTTTGAAAGAATGACTGTTGATCTTTAAAACTACCTAGGAAACGATCAAAGAACCTGCTTGATTTGTCAGATCTGTGCTGTTCCATCTGGGCTGGCATTTTTAATAGCTGTTGCTAACTAGTAAAATTACTTAGAATCTGTGTGAAAAGCATTGGAAACAATCATTTTGAAGAAAAGTATACCTTTTATAAGGAAGATACCTAGCTGATGCATCAAAAGAATTATTAGGACATTGTTATAAGTATACATGGAGATCTGTAAATCCTCTGAATTATGAAGATGATAGGTTTCAGCTGGTTTGCTACTGTGGAAAATGTGTGAATATTCTTTCTTGATTGGCAACATATAGTAACATTAAAAGATCCCAGAAGTTAATATAAGTACTGGCAGTAATCAAAGTAAGTTTCTACAAAATATATATTTGTGGATTTCTGTCAAATCAACTCATTGGTAAGGTAGTAAAATATGTTTTGGAAATTGAGAAAAATATTAGGATATTTGGAAGAATGTGTGTAGAAATGGGAAGATAAAACAATCTATTATGCAGGCCTGAGTGTTTCCAATATTGACTACTATAAATCAAAAGTTTTATTAATATGTTGGCACAGTTTACAGTATTGGAATATTATTTGTTTTCTGAACAACAGATATTTTTATTTAGCATCTAAATTTTCTTAATTTCATACTTAGAATTCACACCAAAACACAAGGAAAACTATATAATAGTTACTGATGTATATATGTATGTATTTTCTTAGGTAGATCTTGTTTCAGATACACTGAGCATCTATACTGGAAAATAATTATAACAATGAACCTGAATGAAGAAATTAGATTAAATGAAAGTAAGGAAATAATAGGAACCAAAAATAAATGAAAAGAAGCAGCAAATAAAAAGAATGGGATGAGATGAATTGGCAGTAGTAGGAACCAAAGAAGAGAAAAGTAAGGTGACATTAATAAAGGACAGTTATGGGGGGAGGTAGGTTAAATTAACCTAATAGCCTGGATTGTGCTATATTCTAGATAGCTGTCAAATGGATTACATAGACTTTTAACCCATTGTTACTGTTGTCTGTAAAAAGGGCTTTATCTTTCATTCTAAATAATCACTCTAAAAATGGGAGTTGTTTAAGGATTCTTAAAATAAAATAACTTCAATAGTAAATCAAGATCTTTGAACATTATGAAAGTGAAAATATGTGTACCTATTCTTATTTAGAGCAGTTTGGTATTTTGAGTAATTGACTATGGAAGATACATAGCTAGTTTCATCAACCATTTTGTGGAACTTAAAGGAGACAAACCAGTTAAACAAGAATGTGATTTTTTTAAATCTGAATAAATTTCAGGTTTGTAATGGTAGAAATAGACAAAGCAGTCATTTTTTTTTTCATTTGTTAACATTTGTTGCTATGGCTATTATAGATCTAGTAGTTTAGAAACTATGAAAGTGAGAACTTGAATATTTTTGGATCAGTTAATACTTGCAAACCATCTTGCTCCCTAGATTACATTTTTAAAATAAGATTTTGGTTGTCATCTTTCAGGATTAAAAGGATGCCTAGGTGACGTTACCAGATTTTCTAGTGTGGTTTTTCCCAGTCAGGCTCAAGTCATTGCACTTAGACTGCAGCGAGTCATATTCAAGGGAAGAATTTAGACTCCCACATTCCTTATATTTATTTTTAAGTGGGCCTCCACCTGTTTTATCTATCCATGTCCTTGCTGTCTGATTTACTTTAAATCATAGTTGTACAGCACCATGTTAAACTGACACCTCTGTCCACTTCAGAAATAAGTAAGAACCAATATTAGTCAATGCAGCTTGAGACAGAACTTTTAAAGATAAATAAGCATGATTGTGGGAATTTTAAGTTTTTTATTTAACTTGATGGACATATGTCTTCTGACATAATCTTTTGAGAATGGAAATGGCCTTTCCCTAGAAAATCTATGTAGTAACAATGTGAACTGAGTTACATGCTTCCAAATATTGCTTTTTTCAGTACAGTTATTTTATATGATTCTTTTTTTCTACTGGCAGCAATAACATCTTCACAGAGATGATTATTTGATTTGAGCATCAATAGTAATGTGTATGTCTCAGTTTTGTATTGGACTGTGTTAAGCAAAAATAACAAATTTTGTTTCAGTGTAAACAGAAGGTTGGAAGTGTACATTGATATATATCTAATCCATGTTCTTTGAATCTGATGATAAAGAAGATAGGGGGGAAATGATTAGCTAAGGCATGCATCCAGTCCTTAAACTTGGAGACTAACTCTAAAGAATCTCTTGTTTATGACATGGAGCAAAAAGCACATAACCAGAAGGAGCGGGGTATATATGCTGTGGATTGGGGGGGGGGGGTTACCACATATTTCTCAGGTTATGCTTTTGCTTCAGGGAAGCTTACAATTATTTATTAAACATATATGCTGCCTGACTCATAACATTAAAGATTAAAAAAAAGCAAGTATGACATGACAGACCAGATGGAATGAAGCAAGAGCTCTTATTTTCTACTACCAAAGATCTGGATGAAGAACCAGGTCTTCCTGGCCCTTCTAAAAATAGAGTGGGGATCATGCAGATCTTGGGGAAATACATGTTTTGGAATTGCGTATGTCAATATATTTTATATGTGCTTGTGCGTATATTCTATATACAGTTAATTTCCCGTTTGGAAGCTGTATTGTGGATTAAAAGACCATTAATATTATATGTGGATATGTAGAATATTTAACAGTGTAATTTGAGATAACTAATTGGGTGAATAGGAAAATTCTGAAAAAAATAACTGAAACTTTACTGCACAGTTTTAAAATAGTTTTAAGTAATTGAAAAACAGTTGCAATTGTTAAAATCCCTTGTTTTTAATCTACAGATTTTAACTTTAAGCATTGTTTGACATCTTACATATTGTCATAAATGTAAGGTTAATTCTTTTCAAATCTATGTGATAAAAATATTTTTACACAAATACTTAAATTGTTTTTATCAATATTTTCCTCTTGCTTAGAGAACTTAATTGGAGCAATGAGCAGTAACGAGTGCTTCAAGTGTGGGCGTACTGGCCATTGGGCTCGAGAATGCCCCACTGGAATTGGTCGTGGCCGTGGAATGCGAAGCCGTGGCAGAGGTATCATCCCTACCAATAATTTTTTTCATGAATTTGAATCCATACATCTACTTTAATTATTCTCTTCCTATTTGCTGTATGCAAGATTGAATAGCAATAAAGTAGGATTGTAGTCTTATATGTATTTAACTTGATACATGTAGCTACATTCATTGAAAAACTAATATTATCTTTCTCAACAGGCTTCCAATTTATGTCATCATCACTTCCAGACATCTGTTACCGCTGTGGTGAGTCTGGCCATCTTGCCAAGGACTGTGATCTTCAGGAGGATGGTAAGTATTAATAAACAATGGAGAATAAATGCATTATAACAGTTAAGCTTTGTTATGTTCATGTCCCACAATGCTATCAAGGTTTTATAGTCTTGTTTATGTTCTTTCTCTTATTGTGGAAGCCTGCTATAACTGCGGTAGAGGTGGCCATATTGCGAAGGACTGCAAGGAACCCAAGAGAGAGAGAGAGCAGTGCTGCTACAACTGTGGCAAACCTGGCCACTTGGCTCGTGACTGTGATCATGCAGATGAGCAAAAGTGTTATTCTTGTGGGGAATTTGGACACATCCAGAAGGACTGCACCAAAGTCAAATGCTACAGGTAAAAATTGATTTTAATACTACCGGTAAGATGCGCATTAATCCTATACTAATGTTTCAGAACAAAAGGACTGATTAACACACCAATATGCAGGAGCTTCCTCAGTTGCTTGTTCCTGCAAGCATCCCATGATTTTAATTTAGATCCTTTATTGTAACCTCTACCCAGAATTTTATGAATGCTAACATTGCTACGTTGTACTTTAATGTTCAGATATAGATATTAATATTGCAAATGTATGGGATATTTATTCTCTTGACTAGCAATACGTTTAAATCCACAGAAACTACATTGTCATAAATGCTGCATAAGTTTCTGTACATGTAGATAGACAGACAGACAGACAGACAGACAGACAGACAGACAGACAGACAGACAGACAGACAGACAGATAGATAGATAGATAGATAGATAGATAGATAGATAACCAACCTTTATTGTCATTTTTTTACTGTGGGCGCAATGGCACACATTAAAAATGAAATTTAGTTGCTTGCTCTCAAAGTGTAAACAACACACATTTAAACATACTATATGCAACATATGTATAGACCTACACCCTTACATATAAGTAACATATAAATATTAATCACTGTCCATCTTGAATACATAACGTAAGGAGGAAGCTGTAGAGTTCACAAGGTTAATACTGTATGGAACAAAACTGACTGAATCTGGATGTTCTGCTTCGGATACCACGAAGCCTCCTCCCAGAAGATAACAAGGAAAACAGGTCATGAAGAGGATGTGTAGTGTCCCAGACAATCTTGCAGACCCTGTTCAAGCAACACTTATATGCTATGTCCTGGATGAAAGGGAGGGAATTGCCAATAATCTTTTCAGCCATCCTCATACTCTCTGCACTGCCTCTATGGGGCTAATGTTGGTTTTGTCTCATTTCAGGTGTGGTGAAACTGGCCATGTAGCCATCAACTGCAGCAAGACTAGTGAAGTCAACTGCTATCGTTGTGGGGAGTCAGGACACCTTGCACGGGAATGCACAATTGAGGCTACAGCTTAACTGTTTTTCCTTTGTCGCCCCTCCTTTTTCTGATTGATGGTTGTATTATTTTTCTCTGAATCCTCTTCACTGGCCAAAGGTTGGCAGATAGAGGCTATTCCCAGGCCAGTGAGCTTTACTTGCCGTGTTAAAGGAGGAAAGGGGTGGAAAAATCGACTTTCTGCATTTAACTACAAAAAAATGTTTATGTTTAGTTTGGTAGAGGTGTTATGTATAATGCTTTGTTAAAGAACCCCCTTTCCGTGCCACTGGTGAATAGGGATGGATGAGTGGAAAGAGTTAAGTCAGACCAGCAAAGCCTCCCTGGGTTCCATGGAAGTGATCGCATGCAGGAGGAAATAAGCTGGAAGTGTCTGAACTTCCACAGTAATTAATTATATTACAATAATGGCCTTGGATTGTCTGACCTCAGTAATAGTTAAAACACCAAGTATTTATATCAGGCCTTACCAAAAGCATATAGCGAAGTGGGATAAACAAACAATGCACATGCCTGTTAATGGCCACAAGAGTGAGGGAGAAATTGAAGTAACCGTAATACAATAAATGAATGTCTAATGCGAGGTAACAAGGGAATGGGAAACATTAAATATTTCAAACTAAATCAAACCCAGAACATCAGTGCTTGAGTATACACAATTTGGAGCTATTCAGGACTTGAAAAGAACTGCATTTTCACAGAAATCAAGATGTTATTTTTGTATACTATATCACTTAGACAATTGTTGAGTTTCATTTGCTTGTAATCAGTTTTTAAAGTCAGATGGTAAAAGCAATTGAAGTCCTAGAATATAGAAATGTAATTTTAAACTATCAATAAAGCTGGAGGAGGAAGGGGAGTTTGACTGAAGTTTTTTTTTGGTTTGGAGTTTATTTTTCAGGTACATAATATTACATAGATAAATGTAGAAAAAAGCTAAACAATTGACTATTGTACTACAAATGTATAAACAAAGTTAATTCCTGTATCATTTAAACTGCAGAATTTGTTAAATATATCACTTCAGAAGCAGCATTTGCATTTTTTTTTCTCTTAGGTGACAACTGTGATATAATTAGGAATGCTTATTTACTCCTGTAAGTAAAGTAAGCTACCGTTCAGAATGTTTAGACAAAAAAGTGCATTGGGAACATTAAAGCTTGCAGTTTCACCACTGGTGGAATGGTGGAAGGAATACTGAAATCATAGAAAGTTTAACACTGTTGAGGATGTAGACGGTATCTTTCCATTCTTCTGCTTTTCAGTATCTATCTTGCTTAAATCAAACTAAAGCTATCAGTTACAAAAAAGTAAAACTGCATAAAACAAAGTATAGATGCGCCATGTAATTTTTATAATTTACGTATTGTTTTACATAGGTGACTGAAATCAATCTTTTTGAACTGACTAATCTAGCAGTATTGTGACTTATTGTCAGAACTTGATCTGTGACATTTGTTCTCTCATAAAAAACATTGGTTGCCATCATGTTTTCCTCAGAATTCAGATTTGAAAGTGCATCATGCCCTGATCAAAAGAGATCTCAACCACAGAAAAATGGTTGTTGAGGATGAGGAGGATGGAGAAGGCTATAAAGTCACTGCTAAAGAATTTCGCTTCCATCAATTTACAATCACATAAATAGCAATAGCACTATGTAGGAAATATACCACAGTGGTAATGGGAGTCTTTAACTACCCTGATATCAACGGGGAGACAAAACTCTGCAGCAAGTGGGAGATCAAACAGATTCCTAACCAACCTAGCTGACAACTTTGTCATCCAAAAGGTAGAAGAAGGAACTAGAGGAAAAGCTATACTGGACCTAATCCTTACGAATAGAGAAGAAGTGATGGAGTTGAACTTTGGGCAAGAGTGACCACTTCATATTGGGATTCAATATAATGCAAACACAAGCAATAGAACTGTTCTGTCCCAGCCTACGAGAGTCCTTGTTATGCTCACAAGGAGAAACTCCTCTTCCAACAAGCAGGCAGAAACTACACAAAAAAACCAACCCCTTTTATTCTCACACACCTGAATCAATGTCCAAGGTAAACAAACAGTTCACAGAAATTCAATCCTCAACACGAACGGTTGCCTTTGGCAACCAGCACCTCCCACACCTTCCCTTTTATTATGCAGCCAAGGCATGGCTTCCTAATGCCTTCTCCTTTGCCTTTGGAGGTGCCCCATTGCATTCCTCTGACCTCTCTTTTCTTGCCCATTTTCATGCATCCTGGATGTTTCCCAATTGTTCTTCATCACTGTCCAACTCAGGCTTTCAGTACAGCTGTGTCTCAGCCTGAGCATGAGTAGAGGGGTCAGGCTCCTCGTCAGACTAAGTCTTGGAGCTCCTCAGAGCCTTCCTCTGATGTCACTCGAGGCCCCTCATCTGATTCTTCACACTCAGCTGTCAGGTCCACTGACTGGCGAGCAATCACAAGAACAAAATCCAGCCAGTGCTTCAAAAGAGCTGATTTAAAAAAACTCAAAAGAGTCTCCTAAATGGGAACACAACTCAAGAAGTATGTGAAATTCTGAAAAATATAGCAATAGCATGAGGGAAGGCATTTAGACATATATACCGCTTTACAGTGCTTTTACAGCCCTCTCTAAGCGGTTGACATATTGCCCTAATCTGGGTCCTCATTTTACTAGAAGTAGCCTGCAGTACTGCATTCTAATCATTGCCAAACCAGGACTAGAAAGTGGTGCAACACCATCACTCCTTTCTTGAAAAATGGTATGTCCAGCAATTTATCCCAATAAGATACAACTGTGGAAATTCACAAGGATCCTCAATAATAGCAAACGATTTGCATGTTATTCATATTGCCTCATGTCTGTTAATGAGACCAGAAAAATAGCAAACAAGAATTCACTTGGACAACATCAAATTGGAAACCACTGCTCTCTAAAAAGCATAGTCAAATATGTTTGCCAAAGGACAACCTGGGTAATGGGGCAGATTGTTGGAAACATTTTCTGAGTACAGATAAAAACAACTTTGTGTCACAAATGAGAAATTGTATGTTTAGAAAAAAATGAAACACAATTTCAACAAAAGAAACCCATCCCAGTGGGATAATGATTTGGGGTTTTTTTCAACCTCAGCATCAAGGCTGCTTGAAATCATTGAGAGAGTATTAGACTCTGCATTGCATCAGCATACTCTACAGAAGAATGTTAGGGAAATCAATGGTCTGAAGTTTAAATGACTTGGTGATTGCAACAGAAAGGTCCAAAACAACTAAATCTTACAGATGAATAGCTGAAGCATTTTTGGAATGACCAAGTCAAAGCCCTGACCTTTACCCGGTTTGTAGTATGATCTGAAGCAAGCAGTTTATGCGAAGCAGCCACAGTACTGTAAAGAAAAAATCTTCAATGTGCAGGATTGGTCAACAGATACAGAGATCATTTATCTAAAGTAATTGTTGCTAAGAGAGATGCCACTAAATCTAAAACTTTACGTGCTCTGTCTAGCAAAGACGTGATATACTTTATCTTGATTAATAGTCCTTAAATTTCTATTACATACCATATGTCAGGGCTTTTCAACCTTTTCACCCATTGTACCACTTTTAAGATATGGCAACATCCGAGTACCACCAGTCACCTAGCAAGGTGTCAAAAACTTGACCCCCCCAAAAAGGAAAAAAAGTGATGAAGTACAGGTAGTCCTCGACTTACAACAGTTCACTTAGTGACTGTTCAAAGTTACAATGGTACTGAAAAAAGTGCCCCCCAAGGCACAGCCGAGCAAGACACCTGCCTGCCCATCCAGCGGCGCTCTTCCTCCTGTCCGTGGTTTTCATGGTTGTGAGCATTTCTGTTGAGGATTGGCAGCGGGGGTGGGGTGGGGGGGTGTTTGGTTTTTATTCCCCCGTCTGCTGGGTGGTTGCAGCAGGTTTTGGTCACTTCACATGACCCTGGGACACTGTGACCATTATAAATACGAATCAGTTGCCAAACATCTGAATGTAAATCACAAGACCCTGGAGAGGCTGCAACATTCCAGCTGATCGGCGCTTCTTCAGGGCTCAGCAGAAGCGCCAGGATCAGTGCTGCTTTCCAGGTGATTGGTGCTTCTTCAGGGCTCAGCAGAAGCACCAGGATCAGCGCCGAGCTCCAGCTGGAGCCTGGCGCTGATCCTGGCGCTTCCGCTGAGCCCTGACAGCCCTGCAGCTCCAGCCGTCTCTCACTCAGGCTTGTGCGGTGCTGCCACCGGTTCAGCTCATTCCCCTCCCCCGCTACCACTTTTCTAGGATGGTCGCATACCACCTGCCAGGTGCCAATGTACCACAGGTGGTACCAGTACCACTGGTTGAAAAGCCTTGCCATATGTCACGGTGCTGCATACTTAAGATAGTTGGAAAGATTTCCAAAGCATCTCACCACTATAGGGTGTAGTCACCCAGAGTATGATAAATGCAGCACACCTAAAAGTTGAAGATTTTGGAACACCAACATTAAATTAGTGACAAGAACCAGGAAATGAACCAGTTGAAAAATAGTACACCTATGAGAGCAGGATCCTCACTTTCATACCCTGCCAGTTAAAAAGCTTAGAGCCATTTATCATTCAATTGTATCTGAAAGTACCTTCTATTAATCCAATAACTACAGCGTTGCCTCTGTTTCAGTGATCCATGATTAGAAGCTGGATTTTTAATCAGAATGACTAGTAAAGCATTCTTGGAAACTTAAAACTTGCACTTGTTTGTAAAGCTTCAACTAATAGAGATATTAAAAGCAACAACACTGCATTTTTACTCTGCTTTTTACATGAAAGCATCTCTGATCCACACAAATACAAAAGTAATACAAATAAAAAGTAAGTTTATAGAATACAGTAAATTTAACTTTACTTTAAAAAGGATAAAGGAGAAACAGAAACAAAGATAATCCATCGCAGGTTTTCAACAAGCAAAGGTTTTCCTTTTTCCTTTATTTAAGTTTTCTCCTAACTCCCTTTTTCAGGGGCAGGTACTTCTGTAGATCTCAGCCCGCCAATTCCCCCAAGTTTTAATTTTAGCTCCGCTACTCCTGACAATCCCCGGCAGGGTTCGCTCTTAGGCGGGAGATGGCATATAAGGAACTGGCCGAAAAACCAATAAAGGTCCTGCTTGGAAAACATCAATCCGTGCTAGAATGAGAGGCGATACGTCGAAATCTCTTAAGCATATCAGAGCTCTTATATAAGAGCCTATACGCTATTAGCGCTTCTGCCTATTCGTGGCAGTCTACGCAAACTGCAATAGACAACCGGAAGTCGCTGTTAAGGAGTACAAGACAGGAGAACTTAGTGCCGTCGATTACAGATCAATCTCTTCCGGGTTATCGTGTTTTTCAAGCTACGTTTCCGGCTGGGCGGCAGGTTTCGGGGTAGCGTCGTGTTCTGCCGCGGTTGCAACCATGGTGAGTGGGTGGGAGGCGAGGGTCACGTTGGATTGCGGGATCCAGAATAGCTTCTTTTGTGCTTTGTCTTCATGACTCTTTTGATCTTCTGCTAGTTTTTATATGGCCGGGGTTAGGCATGCACATGTGAAGGAACACTCTTCTGGAAGTGCATGGGAGAGAGTCGAACAGAAGTTATCGTCCTTCGCTGTCTTACACAATTATACTATTGTATAATGGGATTAGATTTGGAGAAAATTCAAGTGTATACGAATGAATCCGTAGGGCCTGAAGGAAAAGACAAGACTTGCAATTGAAGATTGCTTGCAAAAAATCTGTAGTTTTGTGCAGAATTAGCAGCTCAATATAATATTTGACCTGCCAACATATAAGAGCGCAGCAAGATAAATACATATTTTTTAAAACACTAGTTTTGTTATGAGTGGATAGTTCCTAGTGTCCAGCACTGTTTAATAATAGCCCTTGAATTCTTTAAAAAATTGTGTATAACTGGATTTTTCATAGCAATTTTACTTCACTATTCTGTGGATCACACACACTCATTAATGCTATTTTCCTTTTGGAACCAGGCTATTACTCTTTTAAAATTGCAGAAATAAAACTCATTTTGAATCCTGTAATTTATTAACTATCAACTATGTTATTTCTAGATTTAAAAAACAAACAAACCAGTTCTGTCATGACTATCACAAGCACAATTATTTGCTTGTTTTGGATGTTTTTCATATTCCTAGTTGATGATTTCTAGTTCTGTGCACTATTATGTTCTGTTGGATACCTGATCATGTTGTGATTGACTGCTAGAATGGCATCAATCCAGTTGTCCCATTACACCAGGGGTGTCAAACTCGCAACATCACGTGACATGTGATATATCGCGACTTTTTTTCCATTGCCAGGAATTGGGTGGGCGCAGTTTTGCCATGACACATCCGGCCCATGGGCCGGCAGTTTGACACCCCTGCATTAGACCAATAGGGAGTGTCTTTAGTTATTTAGTTATTTAGTTATTTTTTTTATTCATTTATTTATATCCTACCCTTATTTTCAAAAATAACTCAAGGTGGTGAACATATCCTGCACACCTTCCTCCTATTTTTTCTCACAACAACAACCCTGTGAGTTGAATTGAACTGAGAGAGTGGCTGGCCTATGGTCACCCAGCTGGCTTTCATGGCTAAATCAGGACTTGAACTCATGGCCATTGTTTTCTAGCTGGTGCCTTAGCCACTACTAGACCAAACTCCTTAGTTTCACATCAGATGCGACACTATGAATGGCTGGAACATCAACTCACAACTCAATAATTAGTAATGATCAAATCTATTTCTGAAGAGCCACATATGTGAAATTATAATTGCAACTCTTATCACTGGAAGCATTGGATGTTCATACTGTATTGATCTAACAGGATTTTTTATTTCTTCTTGTAAAATTTCTCCAAACTTCATTTTATTAGTATTTATTTAAAACAAATAACAACTATCTCCCTTCTTTAAGGCTCGAAATGCAGAAAAGGCCATGTAAGTAAATTTGAATTTTGTTTTTTTTTAATTCTGAGAAATTGTCAGCTTGTTTTTTAACAGTTGAACTAATTGCTATATTTATTCTACACATAAAAGCATTTTAATGATTGAGGGAAATAATCACTATATATCTTAAATAAAATCCCACTTCCCTCCAAATACTAGTGGAGAAAACAGGATATCATTCACATGTACTGTAGTTTCAGTGTCCTTTGATTAAGAAAATATGACTGGTTTGTAGGCCAATGTAGACCAACATGTCTTTGTGGGGAGTTGCTTTTAATCTCCATTTCCAAAGAGAAAAATAAACTTACAGAATACAAAATACAGTTTAAAAGGTGTATTGAAAACTTAAATGTGTTGGATAATCTAGCACAGAACATGTGAAAGGATTAGCCCAGTAAGATCCTGGCATTATTTCATTTTTTTATATTTATAAGCAGGGCTTTTTTTCTCGGAGAAAAGGTGGCGGAACTCAAACCTGGCCACGCCCTCATCAAACCCTAGGACCGCCCCTTTAGAGAACAGGAATGCAAGTAAAATTTGGGAGGGGCTATTTCCGGTGTGGGAGGGGCTATTTCCGGTGCGGCCGGCCCGGAAAAAGGTGCCGGAACGCGGTTCCGCCGCGTTCCGGCTGAAAAAAAGCCCTGTTTATAAGGCTTAATCACATTGTGAATTTTGTTTTTCTTTCCTCATATAATGGGAGGATTTGATATTCGTCTGTTATTTAGAATTTTATATTTAAAATATTTTTTAAAGAACAAGGACATTTTTTTAAAAAACTTAAAACAATGAGGTTCTACTTTAAAAGGTTCCGACTATAATCTTAAGTCATTTTTCTATGTTTAGTAACTAAAGTCTGTACAACTTTTCAGATAATGAATGCAAACTGCTTTACAGAAATATGTTGATCTCTTTATTTACCCAGTACCAATCATCTAAATTGATGTTTGTAAATCATTTTTAAACAACAGATGTTGAACTAAGCTTTCTTCCTTTTAGGACTGCTTTGGCAAGGTTTCGCCAAGCTCAGCTAGAAGAAGGAAAAGTTAAGGTAACAACATAGTTAAACATATATAAACAACTATACATTTAAATACAGAGACTACTGTCCACTGAGAAGGCAAACATACAAATGGGCTCTTGAAAATAACATTAGCAATTCAATCTAGAAATGCAGATGTTAATCTTGGCTGATTGATATGAAATTATTTTATCTCAATTTCACCCCCAAAAGCTGGGACTAGCAAGATATTTTTCTGTGTAAATAGCCATTCAATGTTTTCACAATATATATCACAAAGTTCCTGATTAAATTGTGGTAATGATCACTATGGTTACTGTGCTACTGTTTGGGCAATGCAAACCATTTGAAGGAGCATAAAGCACTCCTCCCAACTTGCTCAGATTATCAAGATGGCCATATCTCTTTAAAAGGCTCAGAGTGTTGCTTTTTCCATCAGGATTATTTGTGAAATAATGTGGCTTGTGCTGATATTAGTTTTGAAACTGGTTATTTAGAGACTTCTTGCTTTGTTTGTATGCATGTGAAAAACATTTCTACATGCCCTGGCTTAATAATGTGATGCCTGAACATCAAACTGAGTTCTAAAGTTAGCTGCTATGTAATGTTCTAATATATACATTTATCTTCTCTTCCCAGCTTTGTAGATGTTATATATATTTTGCATGAGCGATTTAAATGAAAGCACTATTGCAGTCATTGATTGAAATTCAATATAATAAATAAAAAAGGAACAAAATAAAATATTTAGCAATTTTCATATCTAAGCAAGATTGCTTCTGCAGATAGTCATTCTGTTCATGCTAGTGATCTTCTCGTGGCATATTCGTTTTGCTAAATACAGAGCAAAATTTTATCACGAAATAGGCAACTTTAGGATTTAGGACATACGCAAAATTGGTTCTAAAAAGTTCTTCAGAACAAAGAGGATATGCAAGATTGCTTGTGTTTTAACTGTTTTTATTTTATCTGTACATCTGTGAGTGTTTAAAACTTCTTGTATGAACTACTAGAATATGAATTGACTGCAGCTGAATCGAAATGAAAATAAATAAATAAGATCCCACATAACTCCTGGGACAGATCTGAAATAAGTAATATAAATCTCCATTAACCGTAACCTAAGATTTGAACAATTTGGTTTTTTAAAACAAAATGTTCAAGTAAAAATTGAGAATGATGCACAGGAAGTTTCTAATAATGTATACTAGTCTCTTGTAGAGCAGTCTTTGTTTTAGTACTGTAAGCCAAAGTCATGTGCTTTATAGAAATCAAGCTTCTCTGAAACACTCAACATTCTGATAAATTTATTTTTAGAAACCAATTAGAGATAGTCAGATGTTTTCACTTTCAACTCCATAATTTTCTTAGCAGAAAATCAGCTATTTGACATTTTGAACTATGCATAAAAATTAAAATTGAGAATCACATGGCTGTCCATTGATACAGTATTCTATCATCTTGGGTTGAACTCAGTGTCATACCCATATCATTAGATAGCCATGTGATCCTTAATTTTAACATTTATGCAACAAAGTTTTCTTTCAATTGGTTGTTAAATTAATATAGCTATTATGTTTCTATCCGACCTGTCATGGATGTAAGAAAGCATATACATTAGCTATGTAAGCAAACAAAAATAAGTTGTTGGAAAGTACGTAGCTTAATGCTAGGATAATGGTAATGCATTTGCTTGTTTCAATAGGAGCGAAGACCTTTCCTTGCATCAGAATGCAATGAATTGCCCAAAGCTGAGAAATGGAGACGACAGGTATTTTTCTTTTGAGATCATGTATCAAATTTAAATCTGTAAGATTAAGTTTGTTTGTATATTTTTACTGGTAGTCCTTGAGTTATGACGAATTGTTCAGAGACCATTCAAAGTTACGCCGGTGCTGAATGAAGACACTTACAACTGGTCCTCAAAAGTTCTGGCTGTTGTAGCGCCCCTGTGGTTACACGAACAAAATTCAAGCACTTGTCAACGAGCTTGCACTTGTGATTGGTTGCAGCATCCCATGCTTATGTGATCACCATTTGTGACTTTCTCTGTCGGTTTCCCACAAGCAAAGTCAATGGGGAAGCTGGCAGGGAAGCTTGCAAGTCACTCAGATAAGTCTTCCCTACCCCCAGCCTTGAGTCACATCACCACACCTTCCTTTCTGCCTCTTTGCTTGCATTTACCCTGTGCCCTCTTTCCCCAGTCTTCCTTGCTCGCAGGTTCCTATGAACGCATCTCGCATCCTCTTTCTCCAGCCTTTCTGCACTCACACGGACCCCACACACTCTTTCTTTGGTTTTCCTGTGCCATCTTGCCTCAGACCAGTGGTTCTCAACCTTTTTAATGCCGTGACCCCCAACCGATCGTAAGTTGAGGACTAAACCGGTTGTAAGTTGAGGACTAAACCGGTCGTAAGTCGAGGACTACCCAACCGGTCGTAAGTCGAGGACTTTCCCTGCCCGGGAGCGCCGCGCATGCGTGGTTCCGCCCCCTGCACCAGCCGAGGCGTAGCTGGCAAGCGGCAGAGATGGAGCAGGGCGACCACCAGCTGGCCCAGCTCAAGGGAGGTAAGGCACCCGCCGGAAAAGGGGAAAAAATGGCGGACAGCCTTGCTTGACGACCCCCGTGAAATGGTCGATCGACCCCAAATGGGGTCGCGACCCATAGGTTGAGAACCGCTGCCTCAGACTCTTTAAGCTTGCATGTACCCTGCATCTCTTTCCTCCCTGCTCTCGCATGCAACCTGCGCTTCCTTTTCCCAGCCTCCTTGCCCTCACATGCACATATGTCCCCTGTGCTCTTTTTCTCCAGCCTTCCTGAGTTTACACTGCACTGTAGTACTCCCTTGTGTTCAGCCTGTGCTGAGCCTCCTAAGGCCTTCCCCATCTCCCTGTGGCACCCTTGACTTCTTTACTTGAAACTCCTTCCACTTCTCACTGAACGGCCCACTTGCCTGAGTTAGGACAACAACCAGAACTGCCTAGATTGCTGTCACTAAGCAATGTGGTCACGTGGTGTCATGCTTTAGGACCACATTGCTTTATGACAGCAATTATGGTTCCAGTTACGGTTGTAGCTCAAGGACTACCTCTACTTCCTTTTCTTTAGAGGCTTAAAGAAATATTGTTATGTCACCTACTTTGAGGTACAAAACCGCCATATTGCAGTGCACTATTGGGAAGTGAAAAAAATGTAAGTAAGTATTTAAAATATCATTAGATCCAAGGGTGTCTGCTCTGTGTACACAAATTTGTTAAGAGAACAGATACTTCAGACATGACATAAACACAAGTGATATAAGAAAGCCATATTATTTTATACATAGGGAAGATGAACAGATAGATGAATTAAATAACTTAATTTATGGGAGAGAGGTCTTGTGGTCAAAGTACAGTAAAATAACAAATATATTAGTTATAGTAACAACAAAAAATATTCAAGTCTGACAGATGGCATAAGATGTATGGGCAACTGCCTGATGAATTAGGTAAAATACAGATATTTTGTTTAATAAAGAAAACCAGAATAATAATTAAAAGACAGTGGCTTTGATCCAGAATTGTTTTGTATTCAAAATAAATAAAATAGGTGGATTCTATTAACATGAACTGTGTTGCATTGGACATATATTCAGTATTAACATATAAATGTCACCTAGCTGTTCAGGTACACTAAAAGCACAAATGGCTAAAACTAAGATTTAATGTGACATTAAAGGTATTGTTTATATTTATTCTTTCAGCCAATTCTTTTTCAATATTCAAATGGAGCAATAAAATTAAAATATAAACATTTAACTTTTGTAGGTATTGTTAGCGCTTTAAACTAAGCAGTGTAAATGGGTTGAGGAAATATTTTTAATTAATGTTTAATATTTAAAATCATCCCATTTGGGTGTTCTACATGTGGTCACTAAAATAATTGGCCTCCCTTCTGTCAGTCAAACATTACAGACTTTAACAAAGTAGAATAATGGTACAGATGTTAACCAGGACAGGAGGAAAGCTATGTATATGATATTTGATTATATTGCATCTGATGAAATGAGCAGCAGCTCGCAAATAAAATTTTAATAAAATTTGCTAATTGGAAAAGATGTTACCAAGCTCAGATATTAACCAAGAATTTTACAGTTCTAAACATGAGATGTCACAGTGTAAAACAGTACTTTGCTACTCTTTCGAAGAAAAGAACTAACCATAGCTTATTGTCTCTTTTCAAAAGATTATTGGTGAAATTTCCAAGAAAGTGGCCCAAATTCAAAATGGTAAGTTCCTAATGATGGGAGTAATCTTAGTATCCTTCTGCAACTGTAGAATCTAATTTTCAGTAATATTTAAATCTGCACCTTTTCCTAGTTGTTAATTAAGAAGTATGGTACCAAATTTATGAGGGCAAATTGATGCCGGTATTCAAAAACATCTGTAAAATGCGCTCTTTTACCCTTTTCTCCCTCTACCCTCCTTGGCCTGATACTGTTCAGCAAACCTATATAAGTATTTAAATTGTAATTCATCTGAGAGGATTTGCCTTTTTTATTTAAAACATACTAAAATTTTTAATAATTTGAGGGCCATTATAATTATCCAGAAGCAAAGAGAAGTTATTGAAAAGAGTAAAGCAATATGACAGCTCTTTTATAATTCCCACAGATTTTCAGGATAGAAAACGGTATTGTTTCAGTTTGAAAAGACCACAGGATAAACTGTATTTTCTTCTTTAAAAATAGCTGGTTTAGGTGAATTCAGAATTCGTGATTTGAATGATGAAATTAACAAACTCCTAAGAGAGAAGGGACACTGGGAGGTCCGTATAAAGGAGCTGGGAGGACCTGATTATGCTGTGAGTATGCAGTAATCCCTGTGAGAAGGTGCAAAAAGTATAAATGTATTATTCCAAAGTTGCTAATAAAATATTGGTTAAAAGAACCACTCAGACAAATTGCAAGTTCAAATATTTTAGTCTCTCTGTTGAAATAATTTCTTTGACTACTTCCCTGCACAATTTGGGCAGATCCTGGTCACATCAGTTGGTTATAATTATCTGAAGTCATGTGAAATTTTGTCTACAGAGATAGATAAGGAATTTTTTTTTAAATTTACGGCTCATCTCCCTTTTAAATAAAACATTTTATAGAGAATTGGCCCTAAAATGCTTGACCATGAAGGAAAAGAAGTTCCAGGAAACAGAGGTTATAAATACTTTGGAGCAGCTAAAGACCTACCTGGCGTTCGAGAGCTTTTTGAAAAAGAACGTAAGTATCTGCATGTTGATTGGACTATTACTGTAATGCTAATTATAAAAAATTATAAAAATAAATGTTTGTGTGCTTAAAGTTCTTTTAAGAACTTTACTTCATTTATTTTCCTGTTTTTTGATCTTGTGAAGCCAGAGTTGTTTTAGAAATGAATGAAATTTAATCAATTAATCAGTCAGTCTTGTCTTTGCATTCCTTGGCCCACCATATAATGTTAAGCATGATTACAATAGTTTATCTGCTTCGGTACAGAGAATCAATATGGGCAGACCCTATATTAAGAAAGTCAGATTTACAGACAACCCATACTTAACAACGGGCTGCCTATTACTAAAAATGTTCTTACTCAAGCTGATGAACCACTGAAGCTACACAGTTTTCTTATTTGTTTGTTTGGGTTTTTTTTGCATTTCTGAATCGCCCATCTCCCTCATAGAGGAACTATACAATAAAACGTCAAAATATAAAAAATAGTATATAAAAATGATTAAGCTAGAATTAAAATTTTAGAAGGAGGCAAGAATAATTAAGACCTTTTAAAAGTTAATTAAAAAGGTGAAGGAAGGATTCTCGGGGGCCCAAACAGCCCCATGGCTATATATTCCTTTGAGCTACTCCTGTGAGGTCACAGAGCCATGTTTTAACTCTTTTTCGAAAGTCCAGGAGAGCAGAGGCCTGTCTCACCTCCAGCGGGAGGAAATATTCCACAGGGCAGGGGCAAGGGCAGAGAAAGCTCTCTTTCTAGACCCCGCCAATTGGAGTGTGTTAACTGATGGGGTCTGCAACATATCTTCCCTGCCTGGCCTGCTGGTGGGCTAATGTGATGGGACAAATGCACCCTCGTGCCACGTAGGGCTTTATAAGACAGAACTAAAGTCTTGAATTGGATCCAGAAGCAAACTGGCACCCAGTGCAGTTTGTGGAACAGAAGTGTTACATGTACCCTTCTCTGAGCATCCAATATAGCTTGTGCAGCTGCATTCTGCACTAGCTGAAGATTATAGATACTTTTCAAGGATAGCCCCTTGAATGACTTGAGTGCAGAGCCTCCCTATCTAGGAAAGGATGCATCTGGCACACAACACAGAGTTTGTGGGTATTAAAAATGCACAGTTTCAGGGGTTCATAAAAATATTGCACGGCTTCAGCTCCTCAAAAAAGGACAATGCTGTCCGCCATTTTTAGTAATATGTAACTTGTTCATAGGTACAAATTCCAACTTATGTACAAATTTGAGTTAA
>NW_015387841.1:129079-131465 GCF_001527695.2 Protobothrops mucrosquamatus
GAAGTTTTTAAGAAGAAACTGGACAGCCATTTGTCCGAAATGGTATAGGGTTTCCTGCCTGAGCAGGGGGTTGGACTAGATGACCTCCAAGGTCCCTTCCAACTTTATCATTATTATTATTATTATTATTATTATTATTATTATTATTATTATTATTATTATTATTATTATTATTATTATTATTATTATTATTATTATAACTCCTAAACAAAAATTTATCTTGATCTCCAAAAATTAAATTTGAGAGTACACTTCCTAAACATTCTAGAAATCATTAAATCCCCAACTGCTCCTGTTGATAAGATACCAATATTAGGTGTTCCCCCCAAACACACTAAATTTAGAAGGAGACACTGTAAGCACAATCAGTTTAAAGGTCACTTCAGAAATACAAAGAAGTGTTGGGTAGTAGATAGTGGTACATCAGCAGAATCTCAATGTCTTGATGGTTTATCACAGATGTATATGTCCAGATTTTCAGATAGAATTTTTCAGTAGAGGTATAAATTCCAAAAGCCTACTGCTACTTCATCTTTTCATTCAATGGGTCATGCACATTGCTGCATTTTGAAAATAATTGTTTTAAGTAGACTGAAAATGTCCTCACTCAGCCGAGAGTGAGCCAGACCCACTTATTCATTCATGATTAAATTGTGAGTTAAGGGATTCTTACTAATTATTACACTGGACTGAGAAGTAGCATTTTATGACCATCTTAAATAAGTAGGAAGGTCTTCCTGAAGCACTAGCAAGCAGTAGAATTTCTATCCTACAGAAAACCTGTTAAGACTTAAAGCAGTGATGGCAAACCTTTTAGAGACCGAGTGCCCAAACTGCAACCCAAAACCCACTTATGCATCGTCGAGTGCCGGGTGGGTGTGGCCCATTGGGTAGGCATGGCTGCAGTGGTAACAGCAGACTGGGTGGGACTAAAAAGTTCAATCAATCAATTCCAACTTTACAAGACCTTTTCTTTTCCCGCCAGAAGTTGAAATTGACTGATTGACCTTTTTTTTGTTTTTGCACACAGCGGTGGAGGCCTAAAGCAAAAAAGTTTTATAAAACCCAGCTGAAGGCCTAGGACTGGAGCGACGGCACGCATGCCCACAGAGAGGGCTCTGAGTGCCGCCTCTGGCACCCGTGCCATAGGTTCGCCACCACTGACTTAAAGCAAGCAAATAGTCTTGGTCCCCAACTGCTGATATCTCCCTGCAAGTCTATCTCTGTATTCACTGTTCTTTTCTTTGTTATTGGGATACCAAGAAAACAAATAGTTTCTTCATTGTTCCAAGGATCTAACATGAAGTCGTCATTCTACCTGAAGGTGCAGCTCCCCTACTAATACAACCCACAGCGTAGTGGTTTAGATGTCAGATTAGGAGTGAGGAAATTCAGCTTGTGGTCTGCCTTCAGCCATGGAATTCACTGGGTGACTTTGGGTCTGTCACTTTCTCTTAGTTCAACCTATTTCACAGGATTTTTGTTATGAGGAAAAAATTATGTATGTATGTATTTATGTATTTATTTCCCGCCTTTATTATTTTTACAAAAAACTCAAGGCAGCAAACATATCCATCACACCTTCCTACTCCTATTTTCCCCACAACAACAACAACCTGTGATAAAATGGGTTGGGCTGAGAGTGACTGGCCCAAGGTCACCCAATTGGTTTTCATGGCTAAGTCAGGACTTGAACTCATGGTCTCGCGCTTTCTATCCGCATACGTTACCCAGTAAACCAAACTGGCTCTCTACATTTGCATCTAGTTTTAAAACATAATCTCTTGTACCAAATATTTTCAGTCCCATGGCCGATAAACAAGATTGGAAGCTTAATGACTCTTATTTTCCAGCCTAATGCTTATATTGTATAGCCTTTTTCTGTGAAGGAGTCAGATGTTTTTGTTCCTGCTATTTAATGCAGTTTAGTGAATGCTGCTGCCATGTATTGGTAAGCCTGCCTGAATCTGCTTTCATGTTAATTAACTCCAGAACGTGAATCCTCATTTATCACATGCATATAGAGGAAATTAATGCATGTGTTTTAAGAATGAATGGGCCTAAATCAAACTGGATGACCTGAAATAAGGAAATAACTAAATTGCCTCTTTTAATTTTGTTAAAATTCTATAAGTGAATGTGAGTGATCTCCCAGCAGAACTTACTTCTTATCAACAGAGCGCTTTCCTGTGTTGCTTTTGAATTCAGAATACTGTTGCGTTTCAAAGATTTACACAAATAATAAGATGAGATGGATTTAAAGAATTGTGGAATTGGAAAGGGCCCCCGGATAGTCCTTGAGTTATGGCCAGTCACTTAACGACCATCCAAAGTAATGATGGAATTTTACTCATGAACCATCCTCAAGTTATGACTGCTGCACTAC
>NW_015387842.1:0-10111 GCF_001527695.2 Protobothrops mucrosquamatus
TTTTATGGGATTCCCCTGGCTCGTAATCACACAATTCCATTGGCTGGTAAGACCCCGTTGCGAGTTAGCCAACCAGCAACGGGCATGAAACTGTATGCAGATGGAGA
This sequence comes from Protobothrops mucrosquamatus, assembly GCF_001527695.2. Classification (NCBI taxonomy): domain Eukaryota; kingdom Metazoa; phylum Chordata; class Lepidosauria; order Squamata; family Viperidae; genus Protobothrops; species Protobothrops mucrosquamatus. The sequence goes on from NW_015387842.1 coordinate 108, forward strand.
AGGGCAATCACCCTTAATGGGTGATCAGGATGCGCATAGGGGATTAAGGGGGGGAATACAAAAGAACACAACAGTTTCCATCTCTTACTTCTTGTCCTGCCTTCAAGTACTTTGGAAAACAGCTTGACTCCCTCTTCTTTGTGGCAACCCCTGAGATATTGGAACACTGCTATCATGTTCCCCCCTCACCCTTCTCTTCATTAAGCTAGACATACCCAATTCCAGCAACTGTTCCTTATATGTTTTAGCCTCCAGTCCCCTAATCATCTTTGTTGCTCTTCTCTGTACTCTTTCTAGAGTCTCAACATTTTTTTTACATCTTGGTGACCAAAACTGGATGCAGTATTCCAAGTGTGGCCAAGTGTGGTATTGTAAACACTTCAGGTGATCTTGATTCTATCCCTCTGTTAAGGCAGCCTAGCGTTGTGCTTGCTTTTTTGGCAGCTGCAGCACACTGCAGCTCATATTTAAGTGATTGTCCACTAGGACTCCAAGATCCCTCTCACAGTTGCTACTATTGAGCAAGATAGTGCCCAATGTTCAAATCTGTCAAGATCCTTCTGCATCTTAAGCTTGTCTTCTGGAGTGTTGGCTATTTTCCTGCCAGCTTGGTGTCATCTACAAATTTGATGAGTTCCCCATCTATCCCCTCGTCTAAATCATTGATGAAGATGTTGAAGAACACTGGGCCCAGAACAGAGCCCTGGGGCACCCCGCTACACACTTCCCTCCATGTAGATGCAGGATCACACACTGAGTATGGCTGGTCAGCCAGCTATGAATCCATTTGGTGGTGATGCTGTCTAACCCACATTTTTCTATATTATCAAGTAGTAGGTTGTGGTCTACTTTATCAAATGCCTTACTGAGGTCCAAGTAAATTATATCCACAGTAAATCATATCCAATTATATCCTTCAATTTGGGAGCTACATTCAGTGTGTCTTAGGTGGCAGGCCTTTTCTGCTGTGACCTCTGCTTTATGGAGTATCTTCCCCTCTGAAGGTTGGCTTCATCAGTTTTGAATTTCTGCAAGTCCTTCAAAACCTAGTTGTGCCATGAGGCCTGGGGACCCCAGGGGATAGGTGAATGATTGATGTGGTTCTCCTATTATTAATGTCTCTTCACCTATATATTTTTCTTTTTTAGTTTTATTTTGATAACATCTTAATGTTTTTATAATAATTATTATAAATAACTAATAAATAATTATTATTTATTAATTTAGCTGTTTTTTAGTCTTGTATGTTGTGCAGCATACAAACAGTGTTTATGAGATGGGCAGCTATATAAATTTGACAAATAAATGAAATGAAATTAAAAAAAAAACCTCCCAGAATTCTCTAGCCAGCATGGAGAGTTGAAATCCACACATCTTCAATTTGTCAAGTTTGATAAATACTGTTAGACAACAGTCCTTAGTAACTATAAACACAGTATAAGCTATAAAGGACTAGTGGTCTAATTCAGTGCAAAGCAACTATCTTATCATCCCACCATTTCATACCAATTTGACTCTTGGTGTAGTACAGTTGAAAGAAGCTTGTTGGCTCTTCACTTATTGTGTTAGTTAATTCATACTAACAGCCAATAGGAGAGAGCTTTTTATTATTGTTATTATTTTCCATAGGCATCCTTTTAAAAAGATAATAGCCATAGAACACAAATTGCTTTGCTATTTTTTTTTCATGGATTCCATGCCTATTGCTATCTGTTCCCATTTCCAGATCCCATTATATAGCCCTTCTTATTCAAATAATCTCCATGTAAAAAGATTCTAGTCTTTGTAACAGAAAAGAAACATATCAGACTGCAGAATGGTGCCCCAGAGAAAATGGAGGAAGACTATTGCCTGAGTCATTCAAATGTAGACCAGACTGAATATTTGAAGGTAATTTCTGTTTGGCAAAGAACAATACTAAATTGGCAGGGAGTTGGAAAAGATGACATAATAGATCCTTTCTATGTCTGATTCTTGTGGATCTGTCAAAATACATTACTACGTGTCATGTGTCAGGACATGGCCAGGCTATAAACCCTGAATTTTACTTCAGAGTGGAAATCTTGACATACAATTCTGGCTGAGAGGGAGAGATTAATATTTCAGTAGTCACAAGGGTTGTTAAATTCTGAGTATGTTTTTGAGTGTTTAAAAAGACTTGTAGTATGTATTGTTTAGCATCTTGACAATGGATTGTTAAAATGTGATTTATATAGCAAACCATTTGATTTTTTTAAAAGGAAAAATTGCTTCTTAATTTGATTCTTCAAGACTTGCTCTCCTTCTCCATTCCTCTGCATTTGCTCATTTATGGGATCACAATATTAAGTGTAACCTAGCAATGCATATTTTTACCTGTGCTTCAGAATCTCAACCATCTATGGATGGATGCCGATCCAGATCATTTCTATGTTTTTATTCATAATTCTTTCTGTTAGAACACTTCATGATTGTTATTACAACGATATTTTTATGGATACTGGGGATTTGGAGATACTGCATTAGAGTAGTTTATTCTAATCTAAATGGTTGGTTCTGTCATGGCCCCATCAGAGTCTAGTTTGGAGGAGGAGGTGGAGGACAATGCTGTCCCAGGCCCCTCAGGCATTGGGAGAGGGGTCAACTGGACAGAGAGCTGCCTGCCTTCACAGACACAGGGGAGGATTGGCTGTTCCCGGCAGTGGTGCTGATAGGCAGCAGATCCCCTCTGATGAGTAACAGCTGCCTCCCCCATTCAATCCAAGAGCATGGAGAGCGGAGCATAGGCAAGCTCAGAGAAGGGCTGCAAGGCTATTGGGGAGAAGGTCACCCCCACCTCTCCTCACAAAGTACACCTGGATTGACTTAAAGAGAACCGTGGGGAGTTAGTTATTCTTTGCCAGGAACAATTGTTTGTTTTGGCTTACACTCCCCCGGCTTTGACTCTTGCCTTTTGCTTTGCCTAGCCTTGAGGACCACTTCTTGCCTTTTGTCTTGTACCTTTCCCTTGCCTGGAGGACTGCTTTTTGCCTTTTGCCTTAAGAACTGCCTTTAGTCTTGTACATTGTCTTTGCCCTGAGGACTGCCTTTTATCTCACAGTTTGCCTCATGGACTTGCTTAGCTGGGTGGACTGGACTTGGGACCCTGGACCCTTGCCCCATGAGTGTGCTCCTACTCTGTGGACTTTCATTGTTATATATGGGCTGTTGTTTGGGGGACTGAGACTGGCTGCCTTCAGGGTTGTGTGGGGTGGAGCCTTACCGGTTGTTGGAGGGCTGTTAGTTGGAACATTTACTTAGAGCAATAAAGGACTCTCTAGAGGCCTGCCTTGACTACCTGGGTGATAGCAAGTTCTAGATGGATCTGCTAGTACATCATGGGTCAATCCTTTGCAATAATATTATGAAATATATTTGCCTCCTGTAAGTTGTTTTTACTATTTTGATATTTAGTTCAAAATGATGTAGGAGAAATCATTTAGAGATTTGGGGTGAAAAGCAGCAAGTGTGAAAGTAGTACAAAACTTTATTTTTATCTGGACATAATAAACTGAATATGAGTAAAATGAGATTTAGTTTAGATGCTGCCATTCAGTGGGTTATGAACTTGACCAAAAGAGGGAGATTCAGTCTTTTCTATAAGGATTTGTATGAAGAATAAGGTTTGGTTTTCCATCTTTCACTGAAAGTAATAAGCTTCAGAGGCCCTTTTATGCATTTAAACTGATACATTATCTACAAAATTAACTGGATGGTAAGTGGCCTCTAAATTTATGCAATTTACCTCTTGATTACTTTCAGCTTGAATTATGTCAAAGCATAATAATTGACAGGAAAAAAACCCTGAGTTTATGTCAAAGAAGTTATTTATGGAATTAATTTTAATCTATATTATTTTAATCTGAATGTATACAGTCATTTTAATCTGTTTTATGTCTGTTTTTAATTTTTATTTTACTTGAGAATCTTTGATGTTGGGCAGGGCAACTTGAGAGCCAGTTTATTGTAGTGATTAAGGCAGAGGCTAGAAACTGGGAGACTGAGAGTTTTAGTTCTACCTTAGATACAAGGTCAATTGGGTGACCTTGGGCTACTCACTTCCTCTTAGCCCTAGGAAGGAAGCAATGACAAACCGCTTTTGAAAAATCTTGCCAAGAAAACTGCAGCGACATAACTGAGCAGTAGGAAAGAAAAGAGAACTTACTTACGATACTTTATTTATTTTTACTTATTTATAAATTTATATGTTCCCAATCTCACTGTCAAGTGAACACTTACTTATTTACAATAACAATTTTAAACTGCCTTTTAACTTATTTAATGCATGCTGTCTGAATCAGTAGTTGAACCCAAATATAGTGATTCAGAATTTGCACTTGTCTGAATTATGTAAGGTAATGCATACAATTGTGGATATTAAAATAAAGCCAAAAATAATTTATATATTTGAGAAAATAATGTGAAAAAAGTGTAGTATATAAGAAAATATATAATTGGTTTTCAAAAATGTATATTATTAATAAAAAGAGTCAACAAGGTAAAATTGTTAAGACTAGGAGAAGCAAGTTATGGGTTCAAATTCCCCATCTGTCAAGAAATGTCACTGGGTGACTTTGAACCAGTCACTGTCTTTCTCAACCCAACTGCATCACAGGGTTGTTTCTGAAGGGAAAAATGGGAGAAGAAAATGTTATATATACCACTGTTAGTGTCAAGTTTACCAATAGCTTTTTTAAAAAAAACAAATGCAGAAATAGAATAAAAAAAGTTTTAGGACTGGATAAACAAAAAACCAAAATCATCCTTAAAAAAAAAACCCTAATACAGAAGGCAGAAGAAAAATACCAGAAAGAGCTCCAGTCATAAGAAATAGCATATACCCCTGGTCTGAAATAATCTGTATGGGTCTGGGACTGAAATTTCCCTCAATTTTCAATGAAGGAACACTGCAGGACCTCTCACTTCTGTGCCTCAAAATTCCATTTCCAAGGGCCATTTGCATTTATCAGTGCCCTTGATAACGTAGAGAGCTAGGTGGTACACTTTTCTTTTCAGTAATACATTGGGATTTTTCTAGATATGTAAATTGGCCTCAGTCCAGAAGAATTGCATCTTCCAAGTAATTTTTCACTCTCTCACTGCCCCTCCCAAAAGGATTAGTTCCTCAATTAGTCTACAGTCCATCTGGGTGTTCAAGATGGAATGTAGATAAACTAGAGAACCCTCTGGGTCTCATAATAATGAGGCTCTGACTAATCTTTCTATAAGGACAAAAAAACCAAATGTTCACTCCAAAGAAGGGATCCATCAGGGTAATATTCTTTAAAGGGTTCCATATCTTGAAAGCAAGGCATCCAGTCTCTTTGAAGGAAAAGTATGTACAGTTCGTGTAAGCATACCATGACCTTAGGCTGATCTTTATTTTAGAAGATTATAGCATTGACATGAGAGATGAATAATCATTGGCTATGAACTCAAAGGAATCTATGTTCATTATGATACTGAATATCAGTCGCTGAGTCACAACAATAAGTCTGTTTCTCTCTTTAGACCCTCCTAGTAGATTTCCCTGATGTTGTAATATGGCCAGTATTTGATTTGAATTAACAGGCTATGTTTACATTCTTGAAAACCTCCTTCCACTTAGGCAAGGAGGCCTGTTGTTGTTGGTTAACAGTTTGGAAAATCCTAATATGAAATTGGAGCAGGAAATGAAAAGAAATGTTTTTAGAGGAAGCTGCTATTTGTGTTCATCTTAGATTAAGAACCAATTAGCACAATGGCTTAGGTCTAAGTAAACTCAGACAGAATTGGGTGTAAGTATTTCATATCAGCTATTTATCAGATTAAATGCCTGGGTAATTTATTTGTCAATAGTAGCCTTTCACCTGCCATTCATATTGATTCTTTATTACATTGTATTCAGAAGATGGTTATACTTAAAAACCCTACACCTCATTCAATGTGGAACGAGTATCCTCATATAAGCTTTCCACATGTTTATATCCCACATTCCAAATATACAATTAAGAATGGCTGTTTTGCAGCTACTAATTCTATTCTTAAGTTTCATTGCTTATTCAGAACTTTTACTTTCTTTGCTTGTTTTCTTGGGTCTGAAAGCAAGCAGATAAACTAACAAAACCTCATATGGGTTAATGTTATTTTATTTGTTTGGATTGATAGTAATAATAATTAAGAACTGAATGGCATTCTTCAACAAATTTTCACAACAATATATTCTGGTTTAGCAAAGAACATGAAAATATTTCATAAACTTACCCATTATGATGAATTTACAGGATCCATTTCATAAGACATTTTTGAAATGTCAAAATTGTGTCTAATATCTTAACAATCTGTTGGCAACTTTACACAGCAGTAAAGAAGTAAAATGCCAGAAATATCCATGGAATCTTAAAATAAAGCACAAATTTTACATTTCAGTTCTTGCTGTAGGTCTTCAAAGTTTACAGAAGATTGGAAAAATATTTCAATAGCTGTTTTATGATTCCATTTGAGTTGTATACAAGTGTCTCTAATATTTCTACTGTCAGATATTTCCATGTTTTATCTCATAATAGTAAAATATTACCCAAGGATCATTTTTCAAGCAAACCATCCATTAGGATTGGATGAAAAAGGGCTGCTCTGTTTCAAGAAGACTGATCTAGACTGCTACAGCAATCCAATTTCAGTCAGTTACAGCTAGAAAGGTTGGGTTGATTTGCCTCCACAGTTCAAGGCAAAGCACTAAAATGGGACAATTCATTGTGACAAGGCTATTTTCTTTCACCAGAAAGAAAATGGCCCTGCAAAGAAGCTTCCTTTGGGTGCCTAATTAAAGCATCATGCATCTGAAAAGCAAGCTTCACTCTGATATGTCGCTTGGAAGAGGTAGTTGGTTCAAAACGTAGTCAGGCCGAAGGGCCCCTTCAAAGATCTGTCCACCTATCCTGTCTGTCTATTGATCAATGCCAGTGTTTCTCCATCCTGGCAACCCGAAGATGTGTGACTTCTCCAGCCAGAATAGAGAAACAGGACTCTGTGTTATAAGCCACTCAAAGTCACTTACAAAAATACTCAATTCAACAATGAAATATTTTTTTTTAAAAAAAAAACCCCTCAAAGTTCTGTTTATAAATGCACTTACTCCTCCTAATTTGTATAATAAAGAAGGATTTTATCTATTTCAGTGTGACCTTGTTCCATGAAATAGATCCTCCCAAAGGGGAAGCATTAATTGTTGGTGCTAAACGTATGTCTGGTAGGCCTGCAAAAGATACCCTGTTCATGCCCAGTTTTGAAGTAATCTCTAGTCTTGAAGTTAATTTGAAATGAATAGGGTTTTGTATACCATACAGAGCACCCTAAATTGGTTTCTGGTAACTTTTGCAGGCATTTGTTTCAGCACAGGTATAATGTAGCCATTTTAAGAAATACCACTCTGTCTTTTACATTATACAATGCATTTTTAATTTCCTGGCCATCTTTGAGAGTAGCCCTATTATGGAAACCTTGCAGTAACAGAGCTTTCATAGAATCATAGTATTTGAAGGCATCTTGGAAATCTTCTAGCCCAACTCCCCAACATTCATTGATAGGCTTTGATGTTGCTTACCAAGAAATGCTTCATAGACACCAGTCTTTAATCCAGGGAGGGGAACAACTAGATTGGCAGATGCTCTTGTGATAAATGTCCACCATCAATGCCAGATCCAGGAAGAGCCCTGGGCTGCAAACCTGATTCTTTGAATTGATATGCAACCTCGTGCAGAATAGACATATCTCCTAAATCTTAAATTCCAGTTCCCAAAATCAATATCAACTCAGTTTAGTTGAGATTCATGTTTATTTCTTCCTTCAGTCTGAACAAAAAATAGTTAATCCAAGAAAGGGTAATCATATAGCATTGATTAATAATATTTATTCAAAGGAAGCCCATGTTCCAACACAAGAATTCCAGTGAGCATTGTATCTTCAGATAAGATCCCTATAAATAAGTTGTTGTGGGTGTTGTGGGGAATGATCCTCCAGTTCTCCCCCTTTTTTGTGAAAGACATGCAAAATCCATCTATTCATAATTGTCAGTCTGATCAGTGTGAGAAGTAACTTTCACCCTCAATTTGTACTCCCACAACTAGTCTTTTATAGCATTGAGATAGCCAATTCCTTTTTGGGTTAAGGGGGAAAATCCCTGTAAATGCCTCTTTAAGCTCAGATCATGTTTTCATGTGACTATGCAATGGCTTCTTTAAGGTGGTGCTAAATGAACACACTAAATGAGCACAACTGAAGCTGTGAATAGCTGTGTATCTCTATCACATACCATGTCTAGAATTTCATCCAAACTGCTAAAGCAGTTTGAAAATCAGTATCTGTTATCCCACAGATGGGAAACTGCCAGGGAATACCAGGAATATAGGCTAAACAGGGAAAACAAATTGTGTTATAGAAGGTTATGTCAAGTCACTGCTATACAGTGCTAAGAAGAATGTACAGATGTCTTCAAGAAGTCACCAAGAGGTGAGCTAGATTCAAATGGAGTTTTAGTCACTCAACAATCACCCTCTTTGGAAAAGCTGGACTTTTCTAGTTAATCAGAAGGAAGACCATTCCAAGAGAACCCTGAGAGTGATGTCTTAGTTTAATTGTCTGTTCGTGCTATTTTTATACATCCTATATGAATTCTTATTGATGGTGGCAGACTGTCATCTTAAAATGCTTGGAATCCAAGGCTTCCAGTTGAACTACGGGTGACATCTTCACCGTGGTGAAGCAGCTTTTGCAGTTTTCCATGAAAGCATGACAAATCTATTAATATTTGTGCATTGTATTAATATATCAGCCGCTTTAATTGGATCCCCAGCTGGTGCAATCTGTCATCTCTAATGATAAGTCTAGAAGAACTATTAATATCTCAGGGAATGTCTGAACACTTTTCCTTGTTTAAGCCACACATGAAAATGTTCAGTTTTAAAGCAAATTGGCCTTACAATTAAAAATATTCCCAGGTTTTTATTAAGATGACTCAGTTCATTCAAATAACATAAATCATTCAGTGTTTTAACTGAAATAGCAAGCTAATTCTAAAGCATGTATTATAGTAGGTTCTAGTGTAAATATACTTGGAAACTGCTACAAAACCGATTAAATTGAAATATTTGCTTTCTTAAACTACTAAATACTTGCTGATTTTAAAAGAATCTACATAATTTAAATCCAATTTAAATAAATATTGAATTCTTCATAAATATGTGATTATATAGTGCTCTCAGTTGCTATGTAATATGTTTTTCATAAAAAAAATGCTTCTTGCTAGGTCTATGATGTCTGCAAAACATCAAACAATCAATAGATGGCAGCAAAGATACTATTTTTGCAACCTAAATATGCTGTGAAGTAGGATTATTTACTATTAGAGCATTTGATTCATCCAAAGCCAGTCTAAAAGCAAAGGGAATGGTTCCCACCCCACCCGGTCACTGCATGGCTTCATTTCCAAAGACCCTCTGCACAGGCTCCAGACAAACCAAGATCTGGGACTGAAAAAGTAGCAATGGGAGTGAAGGGCTGTTCAAAAGAGGAGGAAGAAGGAAAAAGTGGGAGAAGTCACTACTGAACAGATGAGGCGCGACAGGTGTCGGGGCGTGGTAGCCTGGCTGCGGGGGCCCTTTAGCATGGTAAGCCCTTTAGCATGCCCCCTCGGATAGGGTGCGCAATCTGGGTGTCCTCCTGGACTTGCGGCTGACACTGGATGACCAGTTGGCGGCCGTGACCAGGGGGGCGTTTTATCAGGTTCGCCTGATTTACCAGTTGCAGCCTCTTCTGGACCGGGATGCCTTACACACAGTCACTCATGCTCTGGTCACCTCCCGCCTGGACTACTGTAACGCTCTCTACATGGGGCTTCCCTTGAGGAGCACCCGGAGGCTCCAGCTAGTCCAAAATGCGGCCGCGCGGGCGGTGTTGGGAGGGACTCGTCGCTCCCACGTAACACCGCTGCTGCGCGAGCTGCATTGGCT
>NW_015387842.1:10118-46315 GCF_001527695.2 Protobothrops mucrosquamatus
CAAGACATGGCTGTTCCAACAAGCGGGACTGGCCTAGGATAATTTTTAAGAGGGGTTTTTTAGAGGGTTTTTAATTACTTTTTAATTAGACAATTTAAATATTTCATTTTAATTAATTTTAACTTGTGATTGTTAGTGGTGTTTTTAATTGATTGTCAGCCGCCCTGAGTCCGCAAGGAGAAGGGCGGGATATAAATTCGAATAATAAATAAATAAATAAAATAAGCAGTTGCAGAGTGCATGGGGCAGCTCCCCCCTCCCCCACTGCTTCCCCCCATGTCCTCCCCTGCAGAGAACCGGTCTTTAAATTATTTGAATTCCCCCCACTGCACATGGCCCAACATAATTGACACTGACTGGTTCTCCCGGATCTTAGGTAGATTTTTTTTAGGGTCTAAGCAAAGATTAGACTGAGACTTTCTACCTGCAAAGCATATGTCCTACAATGAAATCTAGCCTTTTTCAAATAATTTATTTTCTATTCCTTTCACTTAAGACCAAGTCTGAAGTTAAGCAGACTTAAGGACCATAGAAGGAGCAGAATTATAATTACAATCATTATAATCAACTTTACATCAGTGTCTCAGCCTCACTAACTTTTGGAGTGCATCTCTCAACTAATGAGGCCTTGATACGCCCCTCAAACCAATGCAAGATGTGCTCATTACCAGCACTACCAACACATGAACAAAGCCACTGGTTGTGCCATAGAACATGCTGTCTGGGGAATTGACACAGCTTGAAGTTGCCAAGATTGAGAAGCACTGCTATAAGACATGGGAATTTTTTAAATGTAATTGCTTCAGTTGCTTATGTATTAATTGCTATATATATGAAAAACTACTACCTCAAGAAGGAACAATAAATAGAAGACATTTACAAGATAAGATGTAGCTGTTTCATAAAACTAAATTCCAGCTGGTTTAAAACATTTAAAGAACAGTGCAGAAAATGTTGGGAGTTGCAAGAATTCAGCAGCCTCAAATTTCTCGGTTGTTATTTCCCCATATTGCTTCCCTCCACTTAGCTCTTCCCAAATCATTAGGGTTCCAGCTACAGTTCGCCACCAGTGATAATTATGGAAATAGAATACATTTTTCATTCATCAATGCTGTCACAGAAGTATCTTTCAGGTGTGTTGCAAAATCAAAAGTAGCTATTCGCTCTGCCAAAACTGCATTTAAACTCTCTTGAATAGAGATTTGGATTTTCTCCACATTTTTTCTCAGCAGCTCTGACTTATCATGGGCCCTGGTGAAAAGAACACAAATCTGTCATCCCTTCAAAAGAAAGGAATGTCCAGATTTGTTGACATAAACAGCCAATTTAAACTGTTGGAAGATCTCAGATGTATCTCTTTGCTTTAGTTTGGTGACAGCATGACCAGTAATAAGCACTGTTTGGATTAGTGACAATGTTTGCTGGGCTGCTATTTGAAGAAAAAAACATGGGCAAGTGCATGACAATGCAGAAGTCATAATAATTTATTTAGTCTGACCCATTACTAATGCCAGATTGGAATGAGAAATTGGTTCCAGGTGTAAAATGGAATTATTTGTTCGATGTCATATGATCATAGAGCAATCACAGTAAAAATTAGGTATGCTTTAAAAAATGCTGAATCCAAAATTGGAGATCCATGTGGAAAATTCAGTGAAGTATTAAAATCTAACAGTCACTGTAAACTTAGATTTAAAAAAATATTATGAATATATTGCTGGAAGAGGAGTTACATAAATACATCAAATGATATATTTTAATGTAGTGTGGGAAATGGAAGGCAGAATGATTATTAATATTTGTTGTAGAACAGCACAGCAACAAAGCTGCTTGACCTCAAAATCCTATTACTTAGTCAAATAAAAAAGAGAAAAAAATTGAATGTTTTGTAAAACTCTTTAACCTCCTGCCTTTTGGTCACTAAAAACAAATAAACTCCAAAGCAGTCCATTCAGATTACTACAAAATGTGCAAATCAGATTATAAAACTAAGAATCCATAATCAGAGCCATGAAACATACAATGAAGAGTCCTTGGTGCTCTCTGAGCTTGCTTGTTTTCATTACCCAATCTAAGTGACATCATCAGTGCTAGTAAGGAGTGCATATTCTAGTGGTTTGCCTTTCAGTGTTGGTGGATGTGATCTTAGAGATTCTTTCACTGGGCTGTTTGCTATTGGCTTCTTTGGCAGTTTGTTGATTGGGGTATTGTTTACTTGCTTTGTTTATGGAGATTCTCAGTTGTCCAGATCATGGTTGCCCCAAAGGTACTTTTTCAATAGGCAAGTGGATTTTCTTGTTTTTCTTTGAAGACGTTTCACCTCTCATCCAAGAAGCTTCTTCAGCTCTGACTGGATGGTGAGGAATGGAAGGACAGCTGGTCATTTGCATTCTTTTAGAGAGTCATTGAGACTACTTGGAGGTTTATTTGTATCCTCCTGGTTAGCATGGGTGATTTTTCTGTAGACTTGCATTTCTAATTTGCCATTGTGATCTCTGCTGATCAGGATGTCCCGGAAGGGTAGTGAGTTGTTATTTTCTTCTTCTCTAGTAAACTGGATTCCTTCAAAAATGTTATTGATGGTTCTGTGAGTATTCTTTAATTGGTCCTTTTTTATTATAGTGAAGGTGTTGTCTACATATCTGATCCATATTTTTGGTTGTATTTGTGGAAGTGCTATGGCTTCTAGATATTTCATGATGATGAAGAAGAAGAAAGCAACTCTCTACCCTTCCTGGACATCCTGATCAACAGAGACCACAATGACAAACTACAAGAAAGTCTACAGAAAAACCACCAATACTAACCAGGTGTTCCACTACCAAAGCAACACCCAACCTCCCACAAGAGAAGCTGTGTAAGGACTTTATTTAGATGAGCCCAAACACACTGCAGCAACTCAGAATAGCAGAAAAAAAAGAAATAGAGCATCTATACATCATATTCCAACTAAATGGATATTCACACAACTTTATCAAAAAGTCCTTGACCACTCAACCCAATTCAGCACAACAAATGCAAACCCTAAATAGAATTACATTGCCACACATCAAGAATATCTCAGAAACCACCAACAGACTACTATAACCACATGGAATCAACTTGGCACACAAGCAAACTAAAGCTCTTCAAAACATCCTAAGCAAACCAAAAGACCCAGTAACCCCAGAAGAAAAAGCAGGAGTCATCTACAACAGGCATGTCAAACTTGTGATGTCACGTGATGTCGCGTGACATATTGGGACTTTTCCCCCATTGCCGGCAATGGTGTGGGCGTGGTTCCAGCCCACGGGCCGGCAGTTTGACATGCCTGATCTACAGCATACAATGTAAGGACTGCAACAATCACTATGCAGGAGGAACAGGCAGAAGACTGGCAGAATGTATCCACCAACACCAACTAGCAGTCAGAAGACTTGATGAAAAATCTTTAATTTCACAACATATAGACAGATTTAACTATAGTTTCAACTAGGAAAAATGTGACCATCCTAGACCAAGCCAAGTCCAAAAATGCCAGGGAATTTCTAGAAGTCTGGCACTCTGACATCAACAGACACATAAGCATTAACAATATCTACAGGCTATGCAAAAGAGACTATCACCCAACCCAAAAAGGAACAAGAAGACCCAAGCACCTCTCCACCAGCAATCAGCACTCAGATCAGCATAGATTAACTCCAGGGTTAACATCAGAGCAACAATCAAGTAAACAATACCCCAATCGAGAAATGCCAAAGAAGCCAACAGCAAACAGCTCATCAAAGAATCTCTAAGACCAGCCCCACCAACGCTGACAGGATAAGCCACCAGAATTTAAACTGGCAGGAAACAGCACTCCTTACTAGCATTGATGATGTTACCTAGTTTGAGTAACGAAATGCCTGCAAGAAAACAAGCAAGCTCAGAGAGCACCAAGGACCCCTCATGTCAACCCTGAGCTACAAATATTCTCCTTTATTAGACACATACAATCCCTAGAAGGTAATAGCTAGGGCTGAACAGAATATTGCTCAACTTTTACCAAATGTCAGGCCCAATTCATGGCCTTAAGTAGGAATGTAAAAGAAATTCATGACAGATTTGTTTTAGAGTAAGATGATGTGATTGATCCTTCCTTACAGATTCAGTGGAGCTACAGACAACAATACGATATGGTAAGTAATAATAGTCATTTTTTATACAAAATAGCATGTTTGGGGAAAGAGGTACACAAAAATAATTATGGATCTTCCCTTCCCTTCCCCCAAGATCTCACCAGAAATTAGACTCCCCCCCAAAGTGGTGAATAGGATTAATTAGTAACAATAGTTCTCACTCAGGTTTTAACCTGGCAAGTGCAACAACCTTACATTACTCAATACAAAAATTTATATATATATATAAGTCTAAGTGCTACTGCTATCGCTATTGTTGTATCTCCAACCGTTAGTGTTTTAATCTTCAATCTTCATTCCAGCTGTTATCTTGTGCAATTCTTGTAATATATTCTGTGAATATGTTAATAGAAATGGGGACAAAAGGCATCTTTGTGTCACCCTCTTTCTATTCTGAACTACTCTGTTTCTTTCAACTATGTTTTTATCCAAGCATCTTGCATTGTTTGTCATTATCTTCTTCAAGATTTGATTTTGGAATACAAATATTCTCTCATTTTTGTTGTGAATTACTCTTAGCTTTACTTTTCACTTTTTATCTCCAAGATGAACCCTACCAGGAATATCTGCTTCTATTGGCATTGCTGACTGGATCCTAAGAACTGTCAAGGGGATAGTCCCTTGGAACTCTTCTTCAGGAAACCACATTTTGAAGAAGGAAATGTATTAAGCTGAATACCTAGATATTACTGTCATGCTATCAAAGACAATTCAAATACTCCCTAACTATTGAAAGATGGGGAGAAGAAAAAGTGGAATAACTGCTGTGAAGATTGTATGCTATTTAAAAAATTTTGTTTGTTGAGAGATTCTAGGAAAATTTCCAGTATTATGGAAAGATGTTGAAATGCTGTGCCTTGTTAAGTGCAACATTTCTGGAAATGAACAAAAGGCAAACTGTGAAAAAGGAGGCACAGAAATTATTGAGGGAAAAAGACAGGTATTTTCCTCATATGAAATCATCCAATTCAGTGTTGAATTTTCTGGCTCTGTGGATTTCCAGAAGACCAACATGCCATATCATGTCCACCCATAGTATGCATATAATTCTT
The DNA here is from genome assembly GCF_001527695.2 of Protobothrops mucrosquamatus. Classification (NCBI taxonomy): domain Eukaryota; kingdom Metazoa; phylum Chordata; class Lepidosauria; order Squamata; family Viperidae; genus Protobothrops; species Protobothrops mucrosquamatus. The sequence continues at coordinate 15,328 of NW_015387842.1, forward strand.
TGTTAGCAATTCAAATTTTGAAAAACACATATGATGTAGCAGTTAAGCGACTGCTGCCTGTGGATGGCTCTAGGTTGATCTGATACAGGCAAAAGACTTCTCTCTCCCATATTTGGGCCTACAGGGTGCACTAAAAGAAAAAGCATTCATCCTTTTCCCCTGTCTCTTGTAGCTAACAAAGTGAGAAAGAGCCTGTGGCCTAGTGGCTAACACATCTGCTTAACATGCAGACAGGCCAGGTTCAAATCTCAGAAGGGTATGTCTGGCTGATGAGAACCAAACAAGGTTCGAAATAGCTATCCCATAGTAAATCCATAGTATAAAATAGATAAAAACTCACGATCACCAGGAGAGTAAAAAAGTTTAAAACTTTAATTTAAAACCAAGCTTTCGCTGGGAGCTTCCAGCATCATCAGGGTTAGCAAGCCAGTCTATGGGTGTGCCTTAAGTAAGGTTGTTTGACATCTGCGTCCGGCTCCTAGAACGCGTGATTGGCCCCAACCATTTAGCCTGTGTCCTAATTGTTCCTATCACACCTGCGTTTTGGTCTCCTTTCCCACATTTAAAGGTTGCTCTCTTTGTTTCTGTGACGTTAGCTTTACTGCCTGCTGAAGGGAACTTCAGCAGGCAGTAAAGCTAACGTCACAGAAACTTCAGCAGTAAAGCTAACGTCACAGAAACTTCAGCAGGCAGTAAAGCTAACGTCACAGAAACAAAGAGAGCAACCTTTAAATGTGGGAAAGGAGACCAAAACGCAGGTGTGATAGGAACAATTAGGACACAGGCTAATTGGTTGGGGCCAATCACGCGTTCTAGGAGCCGGACGCAGATGTCAAACAACCTTACTTAAGGCACACCCATAGACTGGCTTGCTAACNCTGGGAGCTCCCAGCGAAAGCTTGGTTTTAAATTAAAGTTTTAAACTTTTTTACTCTCCTGGTGATCGTGAGTTTTTATCTATTTTATAATATATATATATATATATATATATATATATATATATATATATATATATATATATATATATATATATATATATATATATATATATATATATATATATATATATATATATATATATATATATATATATATATATATATTAAAATCAGTGAGCAAACACGAGCACCAGGGAATATGGTAAAATAATTTAATATTAAAATTACTAATTAAAACGCCAATTAAAACGCCTAGCTTTCGTCGGCTATCTGCCGACGTCCTCAGGGCTCAAAATGTCAGTCCATGGGAGAGTCACTTTTATAGTTTGACTAGCGTGTGCGCACGGCTCCTTGATCTTGTTATTGGGCCGGCCATGACTAAGCACGTTCCTGACGCCGGTTCCTTGGTAACAGCTTCCTCCCTCCCGCGCCTCTCATCCGCACAGCTATCATCAGGGAATTTTTCTTTTTTAGAGCTGGATGTCAATGGAGGATCTCCTTTTGCACACTCAGATCCATCTGATAGCCGACGAAAGCTAGGCGTTTTAATTGGCGTTTTAATTAGTAATTTTAATATTAAATTATTTTACCATATTCCCTGGTGCTCGTGTTTGCTCACTGATTTTAATATGGAACTACCTAGGGATCACATTTTTAAAGAAATTTCTGATATATATATGTGTGTGTGTGTGTGTGTGTGTGTTTGAATGTGTACACACACACATACACAACTGCTATCCTCTATGAGCTCCTGCTTCCTGGGTTTAATATTGTTTAAGATATACTGTATTATAACAAGTTAAAGGTATCATTTATCCATCTGTAACTTCCTGGAAAAGAGAAGGACAGAAGAAATTAGGCGCTAAAAAGAGAGTTCTCCTCTGATCTATCCAGGCTGATATGTGAACTGGAGCCACTTGTCCTATTTTTCAAATATTCTAATGTAATTCCCAACTCAAAAAACAAAACAAACAAAACCAAGCTGAAAACCATCACAAACTGTGTTAAAGTAAGACGACATGATCTTAATGTTGGAAAAAAATACTTTGAAAAATCAAAAATGATATAATAATTAATGCCTTCTGAAAATAGACTGATTTGCCCACCCACAATTTGTGTAGAAAAAATAAGGAATTCATTCTTTTGTTGTAGCTATGTAACAGTAAAAAAGAAGCTAGCTATTGAAACACTGGCTTGATCTTCTTTGGAAGAAGAAAAGGCATCTTGTTATGGACACAAGTGGCCTCCACACTGTTTGCAGAGTACAGAAAGCAGAGACCCTTCATAACTTGGATCAGATTCCCTACTTGTAATTAGATAAGTCTGACTGGCTTGTGTGCTTTCTATGCTAAAACAATGCAAAGACAGCCTATGGCATGTTTCAGTATCAGTGTATCAAATGGGGGTGGTGAGATTACTGTCATATAATTATCATTCATTATGAAAGCAACCTGCTTTAAGTAATGCAATAAATAATTTGCCGAGAAGACAGGTAAAATTAGACAAATGCATTTGGCACCAGTTGGCTAATTTCATTCTCAAGTGTACAGTATTAGTTTAACACTTAAGAGACCTAAAGCTTAGTTTCATTAATATTTATTCTTTGTCTGAAGTGGGTTACTTATTCTGTTGACAGAACGGATGGATATGTAAAACCATGCCGAGCAAGCAGCCGAAATGTTCCCCTGTATTATTGTAAGAATGCCTTAATCCGCTTTCAACCCCTCTTTCTTTAAACATCTGTCACATAAAGTTGCCTCAAGCCAAAATTCCACATAATGTTGGAAATTCTTTGCCTGGAACACACACAGAAATATGCCAGTTCCCACTGGGGGAAAAAAATAATTCTGGACTTACTTAGGAGGGTACAAAAGAATTCAAGCTGTGATGTGAAGATTAACTGCCTTTCTTAGAAAACCTTTCTAAAGTTTTCTAATGGATCTTTTCTGTATTTACAATGTTATGAAGTCTGTAGTCTTAACTGAATCAATGGTCTTAAAAGATCTATGATTTATTTACACAGGGATTCATAATGATGAATGTAATGGGAGTAATGGTATGCCTTTGCACTGTTTTCCTTAAGATGGCAGGGGAAACCCAGTGAGACAACTGATTAGAGCTATTATGGAATACTCTTTGCTTTCTTTCCCTCCATGGGAAGCTGAATAGATCACCCAAAACTCAAGGAAACCTTTCTAGGTTAGATAAGACTGTGCAGGTCTTGGTGAGAAATTTTCAGGGGAATGGAAGGAAAAGTAGGGGTTTGGGTTCTTTACTGAATTTACTAGCAAGGTCAAAGTGAATTGATTGCATTTCACATTAAAACAAAAGCAAAAACAGATAGTTGGTAATTAGATAGCCTCTGCCAATCAGATAAGATCAGTCTTCCCCAATTTGACACTTCCTTGTGCTCCCATCACCCAACCAATTGACTGATAATCCAGAACTTGTATTTCCTTTTAGCCTAGCTTCCATATTTCAGCAGCAGCCACCAGCAGCTCTCTGGAGTGCAGCTCTGAGCATGCAAATGGTTACCAAGAAGTTGAAGAATTAAATATGCCAGCAATATCTGTGCCACTGAGAAAAGAAGTATTATTGAATATAGCTTGGGTTTTTGCTTATTTTTTAAAAAAGTTCTAACCAGAATGACTGTTTTGGTCACATTAACATATAATGCTAAATGATTGTCTGTCCATTAATACCCCCCCCCAAAAAGGTTTTGATTCCAGTTATATATTATTTTTTAAATTCTTTGTATCAGTGTGAATATTAGAACCCAATATTTTCGGGGGAGGGGGGGTGTTGCAAATCCACCAGGCATGATAAAATGATCCTTTATGTTGCTCACATTTCAATATATTTTTGGAGTACCTTTACACATTCTAGAGTTTTTCTGGTGAGTTATAAAAATTCTCTTTTAGGTTATAATGTAAAATTCAGTTATTTTAGCTACATATTTTCCCACTGTTCCATCAATATCTTATATCCAAAGTTCTTAGCCCATTTTATCATACAGTCAACTGACCATTTGTTCAGTGACTGTTCAAAATTACAACGGCGCTGAACGAATGGACTTACAATCCCGTGCTCAAAGTCAGGGCTGTGGCACAACCCCCAGGGCTCACGGATTGCACTTATGCCTAGGTTGCCAAGCATCCCACAATCATGAGATTGCCATCTGCAATCTTCCCTCCCAGCTACCCCAGAAAGTCCACAGGGAAGCTGTCTGGGAAGGTTGCAAGCCGTTGCTGCCTGCCTAATTCCTGTGTGCAGGCTGAAAAATGACCATCCCCAAATTGAAGCTTGGATTTTGAGAAAGACCTTTTTTTCGCCAGTTTCTTTGAGAGTGAAAGAGCTGCTTGGCAGAAGGACACTGTCCTGCACAGGGCCAAATCAATCTGGCTGGCAGCTCTTTCACTCTCAAAAATGCTATCTAAAATGGCCCATATTTATGTGTGAAGCAGCAGAGAACACCTACACTGGGCTGGCTAAATGATCTTTCCAAGCCCTATTCAGCCCAACCAGGAGAGGAGTTCTCTTCTGCAAAAGGAAAATGCTCCTTGCTTTTAAGAGAATTCCTTTCCTGGCGGGGCTGAATGGAGCTTGTCTCCGCCCAGCCAATGAAGAAGTTTCCTTCTGTGCAGGGAGCAAAAGAGCTACCCGCCTTTCATCAGCAGGCAGCTCTTTTGCTCCATCTGATTAACAACTGCAATTGGGAGAGTCAGGATTGTGGTCATTGAGTGAAATGGTCATAAGGGTTATCTTGCTTAATTTCTGACCAAAATGGCTGAATTATAGCAATACCAATAGCATTTAGACTTATAAATTGACCCATAGTTCTTTACAGTGTTCACTGGGTGGTTTACAGTATCAGTATTATTTGCATGTTACCTCCAACAATCTGGGTCTTCATTTTACTGACCTCAGAATTATGGTCATTAAACAAAGCCTTTTGTTCTTTATTTTTTCTCCTGCATGGAGATCTTCCAGATTCTAGATACACAACTCTGTGTAAATTGCAGCATTTTTAAAATAAATACTAAGTTAAGTTACTTTGGATAATTAGGGACTGTAAAATAATGCACTTGTGAAGGCAACTGAAGGTATGATAGTGTCTTCTGAAAGAAAAATCCTGAGGGTTTTTTTGGAAAAAAAATATTGCTAATCTTTTAAAACTGACATGACCACATTAATATTTTCATTAGGCATGCAAAACTTAAAAGAATAATAATGTTGAATTGCTTTTTATCCATATCAATACAATGTCAATGCCACAGTGATATTATAATGCAGGGGTGTCAAACTGCCGGCCCGTGGGCCGGATGCATTATCCCAAAACCGTGCCCACCCCATTGCCAGCAATGGAGAAAAAGCTCCGATACGTCGCGTGACATCACGTGACATTGTGAGTTTGACATGCCTGCTTTAATGGAATACAATAATCTGATTTATTTTTAATTTTTGATAAGAGTGTTGAATTTCATTACAGTATCAGTATTGTACTAAAGGAAAACATACATTAATACAATTACAAAAATAATAATATTATCATTCCCTCCATCATTGAAAATAATAACTTAATATGGTTATTAAGTAGTTTGTAAATATTTGGTGTCTATAAAAATTCCCATGTGGGTGCATGCATGTGTCTCTGTGGGCCTATAATGCATACACATTATTGTGAAAACATTAGTCCTTGGTTCTGTACACAGATTCTTGATTGTAAGCCCACTGATCATAATGGCGCTTGCTACTGAATAAATAAGCATACAGGGGTTTCAAACACTTAGATCGGGGTGAGGAACGATGGTCCTTTTATGACTTGTAGACTTCAACTCCCAGAATTCTGGAGCCAGCCATGCTGACTCAGGAATTCTGGGAGTTGAAGTCCACAAGTCATAAAGGGGACCATCATTCCCCACCTCTGAATTAGATGAATGGGTTTATTCTTGAGGATATTAATCATAGTAACTAAATGAAACATCCATTTTCAAGTATGCAAGATCTTAAAAAAAACACTCCACTGATCAGAAAGCCACCATTTTTATTCTTAGCTTTTGAAGAGTCGGTATTAAAGATAGCATGCTGGATGATATTCTAGAACTGCAGTCTTTCCCAACCACTATTTAAACCAATTTTGTTTTATTTTGTTTCTAATTAAATATAAACCTGACTGCACTGTAAACAATATGAGTAAGCAATACTGTAGCTATTTTGTGTGTAATATGACTTGCAGAACATGATCGTATTTTGGACTATCTTTCATCAGTTCTCTTTGTAGTATAATATCAGATGATTTAAGTGGAAAATGTTTCCTGTTGATTAAATACAATCTGTCTTCCTTTGTCCTGAGCTGGCAAGCAAAAACACTGACTGCATTATTGCTTTCTGACAACTGACGTCCATCTTCCTTAATGTCCTTCTGCTAGCATCCGGGAAGATAGATCCATCAACAACCAGTCCAAAGAATGCCTAGAGTTTAGCTCTAGTGTCAGAGCCATTGACCAAAATGGTTTTCAGGATTTTTCACTGAACACTGAATCAAACATCCACTACTCTTCCTTGTAGCAATGACAGGGTACCAGAGCTTGGAGCCACATAGGAAATGAACACATTAAGTTCTACACATTACAGAAAGTGGATTTGGGGCAGAGATTTTTGCACTGTTGCCTGGTGAGAAATTGCTTCCTGAGACAAGCTGTAATACAACATTAAAGTGTGTCCTTTTAGATTCAAATGTGCATTCAAGAAAAAAGGTGTCAGCGGTTTTAACAGGCCTGATTTTCTGTTCCTTCACTTATCACTTGAATCCTACAGCCACATGGCAAGATATGTTCACATGCCTTTAAAGGGTAGGATATTTGATTGTATGCTAATTTAGGTGTATTTGCTTAATGTAGGCTCCAGTGAAAAAGCAATGTGCACTTCTCTTTAAAAAAAAATCATGGCAAATCCTTTTCTGTTTGAAATCTCTGAGGAATTCTGAGTCAAACACAAAGATTTTAAGAAAACTGCTTTTCAGGTAGATTCTGTCCCTCCCTTACTTATATCCTGATTCCACCTCAAAAGAAAAACATGCAGCAAATTTGAAGACTCCCGAAAAAGCAGAACAGTTGAAAAAAACTAGAGTGTATAGAGAGCTTTTGCATATCTGCACAACCTATTTGCAACTTCTAATTAAATAAAGCAAGCAGTGGTGCCCAGTTGGTGCACCAAAGACAATATGAGAAAGACACAAAAACACAAAAAAACCTCTTGTAAGACCTTGTACAAAGAGACATCTTCTTTTCCCAGCCCTTCCCCCCTTATCCAAAAGACAAGCAAATCTTGATAAGCACAACTGGGAAGTATCCATCCACCACCTAAAGTTGAAACATTTGCTTCTTTCTGGCTCAGCTGAGTAAAAAGATAATGGACATCAGTTTTCTTCCTGTCTTCACAGTTATTGTAACCTCATGAGTCTTCAAATTATCTTGCTTTGCAGTCATTTTTAGGCTGAGTTGGTGCCATATGGTCTGTAAAACTTTGTTACAATAGACGGGAAGGTCAACATATACAATAACTTGCATTTGTGGCACTTATTTTTTCTACCATCATTGCAGTCATCTATTTGCTATTATCAATCCTTTCTTGTTTTCTCACAATTCACAACAGTGTCATCTGAGGCTGTAAAACTACCTTGATTTGTTATTTAAGCTACTTGTATTATACATTTTCATTGAGTTTCTGTACTGGAGAAAGATAATACTGATGGAGCAAAAAGGTTTATCTTTTAAAACACATTAACAACAACAAGTCTTGCTGTCCTGTGGGTTTGGTATTTGGCAATATTTACTGGGAGATTTAACTATACTACTTCTAACTTATGTGGAAAGGAAAAAAGAAGGAACAAATTTAGTTGACATAAATAAAACCATTTGCCCAGAGACTCCAAACTTGTGAAAGGACTTATTTTCTTAATTCAACTGGTTGAATTTTCATTAAATTGAGAATGATTTACATCCAATGTTGTAACCATGATCATAACCATGATCATTTTATTTTTATAACAGATACAAGAACAATCCAATGTGTTTAAACCCAAAACAGATCATGTTTTATCTTGTCATTATAAGATTCACCAGTCTGAATCATCAGGGGTGGGAGATCTTGTATTATGTTGCTTTACTGCTGTCTTGAAATGAATTGAGCTCTGAATGTAAAAAAGTGAATCTATTTCACAAGGCCTTTAAGGGCCAAACTAGGTTTAAAGGAATAAAAGAGTATGAACTGCGGAAAATTCATTCATGTTCCTATTTGCTTTCCTCACCTGATCTGTATTTTGTCCTGGCTTTACCCAAACATACACAAAAGCACAAATCATAATCCATATGAATCTACACGTAGCAACATTTCTTCCGCAATTATGTTTGAAGGCCTAAGGTAAATATGTGGGAAATAAAAAAGCCTTTCTCACCTATTTGGCTTTGTGACAACTATTAATGAATCACTGTCTGGAAATTCATCAGTTCAGAAATAGGTTGCGTTGTCTGTTCTTCATCTGAAACTGTATACAAATTAATTCCAATCAGAATAGCAGTGGCACACTCCAATAATGTTCCTGGGCAAAATACTCTAGGCATTTGAAAGCCACCTTACTTTTCTCATCCTCTTGCCCTTTTCCATGTGCAAATACTCTAGAATTAGGGATTAAAAATTAGCATACACAGAAGAACAGCTCTGTAACATCTACAATGAAGCAATCAGCATTTGGGCTGAAAAAACTCACTATTTCAACCTATGTAGTTTAGGTACAGCTTCAATAGATGTGTGTTTGAGAAGAGAGACAAGTTCTCAGAACAAAAATGTTAATTCATAAGTGTAATAGCTGTCTTTGCTTGTACTTCTGAAGGGCTTCAATATCTCAGAGATGATGAGATGATGATGATGATATAGGGAGAAATATGACCGTGATTTTGTTTTCTGCTAATCTTGCCAGTATGTTCTAAAATTAACTGGCCTGCAGTGTACTGTTTTATGTATCTCTGACAAAGTGATTCCCAAATTATTTATACAATAAAGCATTATTAATGAGGTGTCTCAATAGCTAAGTAAATAGAGCCAATAAGATGGGCCTTCAAGATGGCCTAGGCAGTGAGTTTCATTTGTCTGACATTAGTCAGAGGAGGGTCTTTGTTTTCAAAGGCAACCATAGCAACCCAGGACATCCAGTCCTTTAAAATCTCACACAAATATCCTCATTTTTGAAAGAAGAGTAAAAGTAACTAGAACTCAAACAGCAAAGTTTATGACAGTTTCAAAATATAACTTTGATCACCAGCTGCAAGCTCAGATTCTCTTTCCAAAGGATTGGAGACAATTTCAAGAGATACGTGGGTGATGACAGTTTGTCATTTTGAGAGTCCATATTGATAGAAGAAAGGGGTCTTTTTATAAAAAATATTGCAAACCTCCAGCTCTTCATTGCCTTAGTTATTAGCCACTTCTTTATTACCCTCCAAATTATCCTTCAGGCATGACGTTACCTTCTTGGAAAATTAGCCCCAATGTTGAGCGATTTTATGTTATTATTCATTTATTTATATTTGTTACAGCCAGGGCTTTTTTTGTCATAGAACGGAGTTCCGGCACCTTTTTTGGATGAAACCTTGTAGGGTAGGCAAGGCGGTTTGTATGATGTGTGTGAGTTCCGGCACCTTTTTTTTTTTTACAAAAAAAACAACAACACACTGGTTACAGCTGTCCACTCCTACAGACTCTGGGAAGTGTTTAAAATCAGATAAGAATAAGAAGTTGCTGCATTTTGAACCAATCGTAGCTTCTGAATAGTCTTCAAGAGCACCCTCATGTTGAGTGTATTGGAGTAATCCAGTCAAAACATGACCAAGGTGTGAATAACTGTCTGAATGAGTTCTTGAGTGAGAAAATGGCATAACTGGTGTACAAGATGGACCTATACAAAGGCCTCCTTGGCACAGCTGCCACTTGCTCTTATAGTAGGAGCTATGAGTCCTGTAGGTTGCATCCCAATCTCAAATGGGGAGTGTTGCTCCATCCAAGTGTGATAGTAGTGATCCAGGGACCAAACACTGTCAGTTTTTTAAGGATTGAGCTGAATTATGTTCCGCCCATCCAGACCTGAACCATCTCCTGAAATTGGTCAATACCTGCATAGCTTTACCTACATAGCCTGGGGTTCTGATATAAAGCTGATGGGCTGTGGGGCAGGTGATAGTCATGACTGACTGAGTCAACAGAGAGCTGAATAAATGTGAGGGAATCAAGGTGAAATAAGAAATGACCAGAGAAAGAAGCAGTGCAATAATAAGAATGGACCAGTATGCCTGATATGATTCTAGAGAAAGACCACATTGTTGCATTGTTGTATGAGCAGATCTGGAATGACTGATTGACTATGGCTTCAAAGAAGAGAGAAATCAGAAAATGGTACCATCCCTCTGGAGTTCCTGCTTAATAGCCATGGGGGTTTACTTCAAATCTAGTGCTTATAAAAATATCATAATTCATTTTCAGAAGAAATTAAAGGAAACTGATTCATCTGTGTTAGTTTTAAAGAGGGAATGTGTCAATGCTTGCTTTTGCTGACCTTTTAACATTTTTATGATTTTTGAACAAAGATATTCCATCGGATGGAGTTTTTTAATCATATCTCTTTTATTGTACCAGAATATTTTTATTCGCAAAAAAAAAGCCATATGCCAAGAGAGCTGTCTTTGTTTGAAACAATACACACATAAATGAGAATCGCAGAGTTTTTTCCCCCAGGTTTTGAGATATTTTCTGGAGAGCTTTTTTCCCACAGATATTGCATGAGAGAGAGAAAGAGGGAGGGAGAGAGGGCGGGAAGGAGGGAGAGAGAGGGAGAGGGATGGAGAGGGAGAGGGAGAAGGAGGGAGAGGGAGGGAGGGAGAGGGAGGGAGAGAGGGAGATTGAGGGAATAAGACCGTGGATCAGGTGAAGATAAACAACAGCCTAAGAAATGTTGCCAGAAATACAGAAAAGCATTAACAATCAAAATCATTCAGAATGGGGAGATGTAATTGTCATACATAATTAAAACTAAGCAAGTAAAGTAATTCTTTAACACAAACAATTAAACATGCTTTATAATTTTTTTAAAAAAAAATCTAATATTGACATCCAGATACTGGAACATGCTGCATCCTGATTAACAAAGATATTCTTTCTGCTCTCAGATCTCCCTTCCTTATTTTGATTGCAAGACACATTAGAAAAAAATTCTTTCCCACTACTGTCCACTGATCACATTACTAAAATATTTTCAACACTAAACTCCTTTCCTATAAGGGAAGCAAAGGAAAACACACCCACAAGTATTTATAGTGCTTTCATTGCTTGTTACTGGAAGCTTATGTCTGTCCATTTGTGGAATGAAAGAGGCATATTTATTTATTTATTATATTTTTAATCCACCCAATAACAAGAATTCTTTGGAAAGATTGCAAAACTATTAAAAGACTTTTAAAAATGCAGCACGGTGAAATACATCAATAAATCAATAGAATGCATGGGAAAGAAAAATAAATGAATTAAAATATAGGTTGTAGAAGCCAAGATGCTATGCAAGCAATTACAATAAAAGCTAAAATCTCAACATCTAAAACAGAGTTATCATAATTTGTTTCTTCAGGTTATTTATCCCTTCAAGGTAGAGTCTATGCCAGGGGTAGGCAACCTTGGCTCTTTTATGATTCATGGACTTCAACTCCCAGAATTCCTGAGCCAGCATGGCTCAGCTTGGAACCCTCTCCCTTTCCCCTCAGCATGGCTGGCTCAGGAATTCTGGGAGTTGAAGTCCACGAGTCATAAAAGAGCCAAGGTTGCCTACCCCTGGTCTATGCCAATAGCAAGTATTTTCAGAGACTTTGGATGTTGGGTGTATCTTCTGTGATTTTTTTTTTACAAGGATCCTTTTCCTTAACTTCAAAGCTGTCCCAAACGTGGGCAAATGTCTCTTCTCTTAATGATACTGTAGATACTAGCCTTAACATTATACTTTCTTTCTTCTTTGCATTTCAAGAGGCCAAGAAGAATTGTCCAAAACAGTTTAGGATTCAAGAAGGAAGAAGAGGAGGAGGAGGAGGAGGAGGGGGGAGGCGGAGGAGTAGTCATGTTGCTTGTTTTGTTCTGTTTTGCAGTCTCATCTTCTCATTGTCCTCTATCACTTGTAAAAGCTGAAAAGAGGCTTCTGCATGTACACAGTCCTTACACAAACACCTCTTCCAGCTTGACCATTGGAAGGCAGCACTGAAGTTGGGCATATGTTACTACTGGGGGAAAATGAGGAGAGATCCTCACACTCTTGACAGCATGAGAGCTGTTGAGATCCAAACTGCTTCACTGAAGCAAATCTAAGTTCCCTTTATATATATACTTTGGGCAAGTTACCAGTCTCAGTTGGTTCCAACCTTTTTCCCCACAGGTGCTGAAGAGGCCACTGAATTATAGAGACTAATCACCTGTTACATTCCAATTGCAAACAGCCACAATAATTCATATGGCCACAGATTATGGAAAGTATAGACTAGGGCAGGGGTAGGCAACCTTGGCTCTTTTATGACTCATGGACTACAACTCCCAGAATTCCTGAGCCAGCCATGCTGAGGGAAAAGGGAGAAGTTTCCAAGCTAAGCCATGCTGGCTCAGGAATTCTGGGAGTTGAAGTCCACGAGTCATAAAAGAGCCAAGGTTGCCTACCCCTGGACTAGGGGTTCCCAACCAGGGGTGCTCACACCCCCTGGGGTGTGAGATGATATTCCAGGGGGTGTGAAAATTTGGGTTTAGAAGTTCCAAAATTATAGTGTATAGGCGTAATTCATTTCAAACTTTTGTAAGGGGTGCGAGAATATATCAGAAGTGTTCTAGGGGTGCGGGGTATAGAAAAGGTTGGGAACCACATGGAGGAACCCTGATTGTCTATCTCTGTCACTGATAATACCAAATTAATTGGACCAAAGGTCTGACTTGGGAACCTGCCTTTTCCTATGTTCCTATGACTTGTAGCATTCCTTGTTCCATGCCACCCAGATTTGCAAATTGCTAATAACTAGGCAGTTGGAGGTGGAGGTGCAGTGCAAACCCATATTAGAGGTAAAATATTCCTGCTCTTTCCAAAAGATTGCTTCTCAGGAACAATTTAGAAGCCACTATAGAATGCCCCTTAAGGCATTCATAAGTATCCGGGGAAACTCCCGTGTGTCGACTTGTGTGTCAAATGTCTCTTTTATTTTAGTCTAGCTGGTGAGTCTTCATTATGCCACCTGTATGCCTTGGAGACAATTTTATTTTGATATCTATTGCTTTTTCTACCCCCTTGCGCCCCCCACCAGTAGCTTCTGCTGTTTCTTTTCTTCAATAAAAGAAATCCATGTCAATTAAATGCACAATATATGTGCAGAAGAATTTACAAGTGGAGCCAACATGAAATTGAATCAAATCCGAATAAACCTGGAAGGGACCTTGGAGGTCTTCTAATCCAACCCCCTGCTCAAGCAGGAAATCCTATACAATTTGAGACAAGTGGCTGTCCAGTCTCTTCTTAAACATCTCCAGTGATGAAGCACCCACAATGTCTAAAGGAAAGCTGTTCCACTGGTTAACTGTCCTCATTGTTAGGAAGTTTCTCCTTAATTCCAAGTTGCTTCTCTCCTTGTTTAGTTTCCATCCATTGTTTCTTGGCTTGCTTTCTGGTGCTTTGGAAAATAAGTTGACCCCCTCTTCTTTGTGGCAGGCCCTCAAATATTGGAATGCTGCTATCATGTAAACCCCTAGTTCTTCTTTTCTCTAAACTAGTCATAACCAGTTCCTGCAACTATTCTTTATATGTTTTAGTCTTCAGGACTTTAATCATCCTGGTTTGTTTAACCATTCTAGTTTGTTATAAATTGCACATGTTATATTGATGAAAGAAGAAAATAATGAGTATTAGTGGGCAATAGGTAAGTTGGGAAATCTCACTAAGGCTTTTGACTAACAGTGAGTGGATGTATTGACCACTGTGCTTTGAGTAGCTTGGGGAAAACACACATTTTTAAAAGTTCAGAAAAACTATGAGATGTTCTTCTACATTCATGTGTTGTTTAAGAATTTAAATTGACTAAACCAAACTTTAGGAAAAGAAATACAAGCATGTAATACTGGTGTCTCTTTCCTGAAAACTGTCTGACAATACCTCTCTTTCTTCTGTTGTATGACTACTTGGCAACTTCACATTTGCAAGTTTTTTTAACACTCTAGCTTTTCCTACATACTGTATAATTATCCATGTACATGCTGATTCTTGCAGCTGTAATACATAATTATTTACTATTTGTATTTGACTTTACTTCACTGTTATTTAAATGCTGAGTATTGAAAACTGTTATCGTTCTATTTTGGAAGAAAAAATGCTTAAAGGAACTAAATCTAGTCTTGGAACTCAAGGCCTGGATACATCCTCTTTAATCCTATACTGTTTTTTTGGGCAGGTTCAATACTTGAAGCTGTGATTTATTCATTAATCCGTTGTCTGGGTTTTTACCCCTTATTTTGAATCTGTGCTGTCTCTTGGTGATTGTCTGGACAAGTCCCTGCAGTTTTTGTGGCAAGATTTTTGGAAGCGGTTTGCCCTTGCCTCCTTCCTAGGATTGAGCAAAAATGTGTGGCCCAAGGTCACCTGGCTGGTTTTGTGCTGAAGGTGGGAGCAGAACTCTTGTTCTCTCAGTTTTTAACTTGATGCCTTGGCTCTCATTATCTGAATTACTTCAATTATTTCTCTATTCCCATTATAACATTTTTTGGTCCTTCCCTTTTTGTAAGAATGGTATGACAATTATGATTTCAAACTAATGGTGTTGAAGATCTGTACCCGATAACTTTGACAAGTTAGTAGATAATATTCCATTAAGTGGGTAAACAGAAGATGTTATATAAGCCAACCTTTTGGGCACCAGGGACTGGTTATAACGTGGAAATAAATTTTTCCACGGACCAGAGGGGGCGTGGTTTTGTGTGCTGCCTGCATCCTGTGGATGGAGCTTTCCTTGTTTCTGTGGACCAGTTGCTGGCATAACGCGGCCCAGTATTGGTCCATGGGCTCGGGGTTGGAGACCCCTGATATAAGCCATCATTCCAAAATACTTTGATTCACTTTCATGATAGATGTGCTCTGGATCAACTCAGTAGTGCTTATTTTGTTACCCCATCATGATTAAGTAATCAGAAATGGAGTATTTCACAGTATTCCTGAAGTAGCTTTCCCAATTTATTTGGGGGAAATTTGCCAGAAAATCCACTTCAGATGTAATGCTAACCTTTTAGTTTTTGCTTAGCAAAACTGTTTTGCTGCTCAATGCAGACAAGCAGGAAACACTGAGAAACAAGTGAATGAAGTTCTCACTTCTTTGGAGGATAAAAATCTAAGCAATTGCTTGTCTTGTCCACAAAGAAAAGGATGTTGTCCGCCATTCTATATCAGGGATGAAGAAGCACAATTCTCTGTGAATCCAGAAAAAAAATCCATCAAGGAAAAATCCAGAGAGGCCTAGAGAAACAGCTCTATTTTAGTGGGACTTTGGAGAACAGGTTATTTGAGATCTAATACTGAATCTTTATACTTACTGTTTCAATTTATGGAAATGTTGTCTAGTATCCTGGAAATGAATTATTTTTTCCAGTATTCCAAGAAATTTAAACAAGCTATATGGATTTGTGAGTGAAAAAAAAGCAAATAAATTATGTGACAATAAAATTAAGATTCCAAAAAATAACTGGATTGGGCACAGTATCTAATTATTCAATGCTATTTTATTTAAAATTGTTTATGTTTTCCTAAGGGACAATTAATCATTCTAAACTTTATGATGTAGTTATAGTTGTTACAGTTACATCAAATGATTCCTAGTTTAAAACGCATTTGTATGTACTAATAGTTTGGTTGCACGCATCTCCCTGTGAAAAAAACAGAACTGTAATCTGGTTTATTCTCATGGATAAAAATAGCCCATGATGCAACATAGCATCATATAATACAGAGCTATATTTATATATAATATATGCTGGGAAAAATGCTACTTCTTCATATAAAAATAACAAGACACACTTTATGTCCTGCAAAGGTCAGTGAACCCTTCCTACCAAAAAGGATCGCCTGCTTCAGCTTTTAGGTCATTAAACTTGTCCAGTTTAATTGAGGTTAACGTGATTTCCCCCTTCCTTTATCATCTGAATAGTACAGTGTTAGCCACAGAGAGACCTAAGATTGGGAAAGGTTAGCGCAGAAGTTACTTGAGGTCCTCTTTCCTGAAAACACTTCTTAGATTATTGCTTTTGGCAGGGCTCTCTACAGCTATTTTGACATCACCCTGCTATTTCATTCAGCTGCACGGAGAAGCTTCTTTGGGGCATCTGGAAATAGGCTTGGGATAAGACTAGGGTGGAAGAGCTAGAATGCTGTAGAAAATAAAGCCCCTTCATTTAAGGGTAATGATTTTTTCCCCCTGCAGAATGCATTTTTTGGCAGGTTTCTGCCATCTGTAAGAAATAGCTACTGCTTATTTTTAGACAGTCTGGTTATATCATCAGTATAAAAAAAAAAACCTAAGAGCCAAAAAGAAATTGAAAATGCTTTAAAAACTCCAAAGGCTCTTGGATTTTTCAGACTAAAGACAAAATGCCATTTCTCAAGGCTATGTTTTACCCACCCACTCACCCACTATCTTCTTTTGAAAAGTGTTTTGGGAAATTACACAAAATGTGATTTGCTAAAATGGTGCATGTTGACCGCATACACAGTTTCCTTGGCTGATATTATGTGATGGATTCAACTCAACAATGCTCTTTGGCATTGTATTCTGTCTTTCCAGGCCTATATTGTTCAATTGTCTTCTGCTTCTTGGATCCTGCTTCTCACCCACACAAACACAGTAAGGGTGCAGTTAAGAGACCACATTCTGCACATTTCCTGGCAGTTCAAGGTGTCCAGCCAAGAAACATGATTGAAATTGATCCCCTTATTTAAAAAGGCAGTACTTTCTCTAGAACAAGAGCAAAAATCAACTGGCTTTCTAGATATTGCTGAATTACAGTCCCTCTAGTAAGATTAACTAGCAAGGCTGAACTGAAATTTAGAAGCTTATGCAAGAGTAGAAGTTGCCCATATGGAGACAGTTGAATCAAATTCTTAAACTTTTTCCATTGGAAATAGCCCAGAGCTCACCCTTGCAAGATGAAGTAGCGTCATTTAGATTGTGGATTTTTAAATGATTCAAGAAAATCCAATGCTGGATAGAGGAAGTGCCTTTTGGACCAAGCTTTAAGGAGGGATAATATCCAGTAACAAGTATTTGGTCTGCAAAAAAAAAAACACCCTCAGATTTTTTTTACCTGATGTTTCTTGTTAAAGCTGGGGTGTTAAACTGGTGGCCCGCAGGCTGGATGTGTCACCTGCAGGCCATGCCCACCCTGGGTCCACAAAGGCAAAAACATCATGCTACATCACAATACATCATGTGACGCGATTAAGTTTGACACCCCTATGTTCAAGGATCAAGTAGCAGATGATATGATGGATCCCTGAGGCTTGAAATAGCATTCATTAGTCAAAATAGATGGCATAGGACTAAAAGGACTTTATATAAGGCAACATCATATGATTCATTTTAGAGATGTTCCAACTTTTGTTTCTTGCCATATAGATCATTGTGTCGGCTCTGTGTACTGGAGAGATCCCTACAAGGAGTAGCTAGATTCTTTTTAGGCTCACACAATTCTGTCCTACTATGAGCACTAAAAACAGTTTCTTAGAGCATCAAACTGCTTATATTCCCATCAAAACAGCCTGAGTTATAAAAAAAAGTACGGGGTTGAAATACAGTATATCTGCTTTATTCTTAGCCATCACATCCTAGGCAAGATTGTTGAGAAAGTAGGTGGGCCCTGGATGAAACAGATTTGCTGAATTGCTTACAGTCTGGGTTCAGGCCTAGGCCTAGGTTGGTTGTTTTTATGGATCTGGATGGTCCTGTTAGATCTCAAAGTAATATTTAATATAATCAGTCCTGGCATACTTTTGGGTTACTTGCAAGGAACAGAGATGGGAAGCACTGTTTTGGAGCAGTTCCACTATTCTTACATTAAGTAGGCAGTTAAAACTGGGGTTGTTATGGGGAAATAGTCAATGTGTGATGTCCCAGAACTTAACTATCTCTGTCATATCATTTAACATCATATTATTATCTTAGTGCTGAGAACTGGTTAGTCTGACTTTGTGAGAGCCAATCTAGAACTAAGGAGACACTTCTGACAGAATAAATAATCAGTGGAACGACTTGCCTCCAAAAGTTGTGGGTGCTCCAGTATTGGAGGTTTTTAAGAAGAGATTGGATAACCATTTGTCTGAAATGTTATAGGGTTTCCTGCTTAAGCAGGAGATTGGGCTAGAAGAACTCAATGGTTCTTTCCAATTCTGTTTTTCTGTTATCTCCTTAAAGCAGTGAATAAATTGGAAACATAATTGCAATACAAGTGAGTATCTTATAGTAATGAACTGTTTAAGAAAAAGCATTTTGTAAGCACTCTGTGACAGCCCCTGTACCAATGTAATAATCGTATCCAAATAATTTGCATTTTTGTTTTGAACATCAGTGGTCCTAGACAGGATGCTAATTACAGATTGTTCCATGGCAAAGGCACTCCAGCAAATACACTTTTTGCACATAAGCAGAAACTACACATACTTGCAAATATAGTAGAAGGCACTTGCTCACATAATTGTATTTAAATCAATATAGGTTCAATAGCAGCCTGGGCAGGAAGATTTCCATTGTAAAGAAGCATATAAACTGATACTCAAAGTTCAAAAATGCTAACACTGTGCCACAACTTCTGATGCACCCTGGCATGGCAAATTGTGCCATCACATATTGTACCAGCATGCTTTTTGTATCAATGCTATTGCTCTTGCAAGAAATCAGATAATGAAAAAATTAATACAAGGGACTGGATTAATGTAGCGTATCTAAAGTTCAGCATTGTTCAGATAGCTTAATTTAGTACTGTTCATTCTTCATAATGCTGGATCCCTGAGCCAATCTCTTCCTTTGTGCCCACTTCTATATTTATAGCAACAGTGTATTCTCTAAGTCAGAATTATTGTCAACTCTTAACAACCACATACAGTAGATAGAATTTCTCCATGTCATTCTATCCTTAACTATTATTATTAGCAGTTGAGTCCTTCAGTATTGGTCAAGGCATGAGAATGAAATGCAATAATTATTTTCTTTCAGGCTTTTTGAAGAAGGCAGCATCCAACATAAAAGATATGGAAAAGCATTTAGATATCATTTTGCTAAAAGAATTACAAGGAGCCTCTTCACACACACACACACACACACACACCACACACACACACACACACACACACACAAAGGCTCTGTTGACATGAAAGGATAACTGACCATTAGTCTGAATAAACTATTACATAACAGCTACGTTATAATAAAAACCCTGATTCCAAATCAAATAAGACTCCCAGACTGCTCTCAGTGAGTCACCAACAGCTTTATAAACATACAAAATACTTGACAAGGAAGTCTCTGATAATTTTTTAGCAATTATGTCTGTGAATTGTTTCTTGCTGACATCACTGTTTGAAATTTCCCATAAGCTTGTGTTCCTTCTTCATGTCTGTTCATTAATCACTAGAAGCTGGCGTATTTATTTTCCTACCAAAATGTTTTTAAAAAATTAGAGAGTTTTTATATTTCAAAGTCAGTTGATGTGTGAAATTCATAATTATCTAAAGCCTAGGAAAATATTCTCCCAGCTTCATTAGAGGGAATGGTATTTTGTTCTGGTAAATACATTTCAGTTAGTTAGGGTAGCTCTATTGCTATGATGTGCAAACTTTCTAGTGTGCAGTCATTTCTTTTTTGTTCATTTGGCTGCTCTGTACTGCAAAAGGTTCTAGGCAGACCTGATACAAAAGAGGACAATTGTGGTTTACAGTTTGGCCTTTGTGGGACATGCTCAGAAGTATTTGCAAGTCCACCATATTAGTTTGTGCTCTTTCTTGAGACTGAGAGTTTATTGTACTCTACTGGTATGTTATGGGAAGAGGAGAAAGTAGAGGAAAAACCTCTAGTATCTATCATAGCTATCAAGTGAGTAGCAGGCAAAGAGACGGCTGATACATTTGCAGGCCCATAAACTCTTGGTTGGGCCTCATTCTAATTATATATTCTAGGGTGCTAATTGTACTTGCTCAGTTTCAGCAGCCTGTTGTATTCATCTAAGAGTGCAAGCAAAAGTTTTCTGTAGGAGGGGGTGGGGGTAAAAAAACTACAGTCTTTTCATTGCCAATAATAATTGTCCTTTAAATGCTGCTGTGGCTTCCCTTACACTACATAAAGCAGGTTCAAAGAGAATTCTTTGTCTGGAAAGTGAGGAAGAATTAAAATGTCCCTCTCTCCAGTCTGTGTAATTCTGAAGCTTTTCAGGTCCCTTCCCCTTCCTATTAAATTGCATAATTAACATTGTACCTAGCTTGGCCTTAATTTGGCTTTGTCCCTCCACTTCCAGCCATCTCAGGATATATAATGCATAGACTTAAATAGAGACAGTCATTCAGCTTATATCCAGAAGTATCCTCCTTGATTAATTGTCGCTTGGCCAATTCTAGTACTGAGAACAGGTTCTTGGGCTAAGTCCTTATGCAGGCCTTGCTCCAATTAGTCTCTGGGAAAGCTAACTGGAGCAAATAACCCCCACCCAATTCCTGCATAATTTATCTCCCTTATCTTGGACAAGTGGCTCAACATTTTGCAGTAACATATGATTAGGAAGCCAAAGGAGGGCTAGTGTCAAATGGTAAGCTTCTTAATGTGCTCTGGCACAGCCAATGTGAGTGAAGGAGAGATAAACACAAATACAGAAATACACATACATTGATCCAAGAAAGAAGTGGAGCAGAGGCACAGGAAATGGCTTCATCATCAGGAATGCGGATTTGAAAGGCACGTGTGGTCCAGCCATTTCTTTAAAAACGTGCTGTGCCTGGAAATTAGAAAGTTGCTGAATTCAAATGGGGATTGAATCACCAATCAACACACAACCTTAGGCAAGTCATTCAATGTTTGCTGAGCCCTGGTTAACCCTGGCTTCAAGTGGAAACCAGATGTTCCCTTAGCAGTGAACCATCCTAAGTAAATAAGTTGTAAGAACATATGTTCTTTCAAAACATGACATTACAGGGCCTGTTATGAATAGCAGGCCAAATTGTGTGCATTTCATATATAATTGCTGGCATCTAAATATTCAGTGATGGATTAAGGTCAGCATAAGAGGGCTGGCCAAGTGTGACTTGAACTACTACCCTAAACACACATTATAAACTCTGCGAAGTTTGGAGTGAACACACAGATGAGGAGACAGGTGGCCTTTCCATTTAATATGTAGAGAAAAGTGTCATGTAAATGAATGGGTTACAGACATTGGCAATGCACTGGGCAATTATGGAATTCCAGATAGACTAATTTGGAAATAGGGTTTCACTGAAGGCAAAGGGATTTAATATCCAAGTAAACACTTGCAGTCCTGAATGTTGTGATGAATGAAGTATGAATGTGACTATCAGCTCTGGGGTAGCATCCCTTCTAACATGAGAAAGGTATTCTATGCAAAATAAAAAGGCAGAATGTAGAGTGGGGGGAGAGGGTTCTGCAAAGCAGGGCCCACTCTTATATTAGGCACAGTAATAAGACTGCCACTTGCAATCTTATTACTCAGCTTTTCCACTGAGGGATGCCACTCAAAATGGCTAACACTCTCATATAATACAATGAAAACAAATAAAAATGGAAGTAATGGAAGTAAACACTCCATAAATACAACAAAAATCCTAGAAACAAGTCACAGTGAATCTAGTGCATCTTTATAAATGTATGATATCATAGGGATTCAAATGAACCCCAGCCTATATTCAGTATGATTTGCTCTTCTCCTCTAGAAGTTGTTCTGTTCATTGTGTGGTTTACTTAGTTGCTGCCAGCTTTTTGGAACCCTAGGAAATGTATTTAGTTCTACTCTGAAGGAGAGGAAACTCAAGAGCAATCGTGTTAGGGAATCATTCCCCTTTTCAAAGGAAAGGAACAATTTCACAGAATTACCTGAAGGATATCATGAACATTTTG
Organism: Protobothrops mucrosquamatus; assembly: GCF_001527695.2. Taxonomy (NCBI): domain Eukaryota; kingdom Metazoa; phylum Chordata; class Lepidosauria; order Squamata; family Viperidae; genus Protobothrops; species Protobothrops mucrosquamatus. The sequence goes on from NW_015387842.1 coordinate 37,478, forward strand.
AAAAGGCATCAGAGTACCATTCAGACCCATCAGCTTCCTCAAGAAAGCCATGTTCATTATCCAACTTCTGCAAAGACAGGATGTCCTACCAGATCTCAATCAATCCATAAAAATGGTAAAAGGGTATTCCTCATCACTCAGATCACCATTATTTCACAAAATATAGAACCATCTGTGACCAATTGAATGAATGTTTCTTTCTGGGATTCTGAGAAATCATGGAGATGGACCACCAGAAGAAATATGAAATAAGAAAAATGAAAAATGAAAGAAAGAGAAAGAATGAAAGAAAGAAAGAGAAAAAGAAAGAAAGAAAGAAAGAAAGAAAGAAAGAAAGAAAGAAAGAAAGAAAGAAAGAAAGAAAAGGAAGGAATGAAGGAAGGAAGGAAGGAAGGAAAAAAGAAAGAAAGAAAGAAAGAAAGAGAAAGAAAGAAAGAAAAAAAGAAAGAAAGAAAGAAAGAGAAAGAAAGAAAGAAAGAAAGAAAGAAAGAAAGAAAGAAAGAAAGAAAGAAAGAGAAAGAAAGAAAGAAAGAAAGAAAGAAAGAAAGTAAATTTGGAAAAAGGCATATATTGTTCCTATTTTCAAAAAGGACCTGGGTAATTACAGATTAGTCAAATTGACATTGATGCTGGGCAACATTCTAGAACAAATAATTAAGCTGTCAATTAGTAAACATTTAGAAAAAAATGTTGACAGAAATCTGTCTATAAATGAAATGTTCTGTCCTACCATCAGATATACACTGAGCTAGTGGAAACCTCACATCTAGTTACTGTAAGGCAATGGCTTTGCATCAGGGATGTATTAGATATAGTACAACAGTATACTATTTTGCAATTTTTTGTTGTTCAACATGTTTTTTGAATGACTTGGATAAGGGGTTAGAAAGTATAATTTTCAACTTTGCAGAAAACAAAAAGGTGGGAGGATAGCAAACACAGGACAGGAATAAGAATTAGGAAGAGCTTGATAAGCTGGAACATTGGGCAAAACCCAGCAAGATGAATGTCTACAGAGACAAATGCAAAAGTACACGTTGGGGTGGGAAAAATCAAAGACATGAGCCTAGGATAATGAGGGCAAGAATACTTGTTTGGCCATACATGTGAAAAGAATCTAGGTGTCTTGGTGGATCAGAAGCACAACATAAGTCAATAATGTGATGTAAAAGCAAATGCTCAAGAAAAGCCATCATTTTTCTCTATACTGCAGTGATTAGACTGCATCTAGGTTATTGCATTAAATTTTTAGAAATAACACTGATAAACTGAAGCATATTCAGAAGAAAACAAAGATGATAAGGGGCCTGAATGGTTAGAAGCAATGTATATGTTCAATCTGGAGAAAATAAGGTGGCAGAGAAACATGATAGCTGTTTTATTTATTTCTATGTATATGGATTTAAGTAAGTAAATTTTGGCTGCTTCAATGTTTCAGATTCTAGGCTATATCTTGAAGAGCTATAGACATGTTGCTGTCTGACACAATAACAGAGTTGGAAGGGACCTTGGAGATCTTCTAATCCAAATCCCTACTCAAACAGGAAACCCTATACCATTTCAGACAAATGGTTGTCCAATCTCTTCTTAAAAGTCTCCAGTGATGGAGCACCTACAAGTTCTGGAGGCAAGTCATTCCACTGATTAATTGCTCTAACTGTCAGGACATTTCTAAGTTGGTTCTCTCCTTGAATAGTTTCCATCCATTGCTCCTTGTCCTGCCTTCAGGTGCTTTGGAGAATAGGTTGACCCTCTCTTCTTTATGGCAACCCCTTAGATCACGGGTGTCAAACTCAATTGCATCATGTGATGAATCATGATGTATTGTGACGTTTTTTGCTTTGTGGAACTGGGGTGGGTGTGGCCTGCGCGTGATGCATCCGGCCTGCAGGCCGCCAGTTTAACACCCCTGCCTTAGATATTGGAACACTGCTATCATGTCACTACTAGTCTTTCTTTTCATCCATTCATTTGTAACTGCTATATTGCCAATGTCTGTAATAAGGAATTACTGTACAAAGAAGTAGGAAATGTTTCCATTTGGAATTAACCCATGACAATGGCATATGTTTTTATACCAAATATAGGAACATTTTATTGTTCTACATAAGAAATGCTCTTCTTCGGCTCCCATCTAAACGTTCAGAACTTTGAATAAACTGAAATTTATTTCCAGAAAAGCTCTAATTCTCAGTTCAGAACAAAAAATAAGATTCTGCATACATTCCCTGGATTCCATGTAATATAAATCTGTTTTTAGTCCCACATCCTGAAGACTAATCTCAGTTTAAAACGAGCTAAGTAACCATGCTGAATGAGCTAAATAAAGGCACTTGGATCACTGAGTGAGCTTTAAGGAAAAAGGAATTCTGTAGCCTCCATTGTGCCTCAGCAGAAGCTCTTAAAAGTTTTCAAAATTAATCAGTAGCACAAACATAAACTTTGCTAATGTTCTACTTAATTTTATTATTCTCTTATATTATAGTGATCAAAGAAAGAATTCTTCCAAATACCTTGATCTTGAAGACAAATCATAAAAATGAGCCTAATTGTTTTGAGAACAATTGGATTGTTGTAGGGCTATATTTTCAAGTGCCTACTATACAAAATGTCACAACCAAGGCTTAGCTTGAGAATGAAGCAATAGTTGTTCAGTTTTCAGACAGAAAACTCACTAGACATGTTTGTGACTAAATAACTTAGCATACGCGTGCATAGAAACCTGGAATGGCAGTACTCAAAACAGTTTCATAGATGTCTGCTTGTTTTCAGAAAGTAGCTACATAATTTTCTTTAACAGAGGTTGTAACCCCAAAATGAACACAGTTGATGAAGCAAATTTTAGGACCAGGGACAAGCTTATTTAGACTCACATTGTAAGAGAGATATAGAAAAACAAAGTTGAGAAACCAAGGAAACAAACAAGACTTGAAGTAAAAAGGTTTTATTATCCAGTTATGAAAATTGTTGCAATAGAAATAGATATTGAACATTTTGCCTGCTACACATAGTAGCTAAAAATGATTTATAAGGCATTTTATTTCTTAGACTGCTTCAAGATATCTGGGTCCTAGTGTTATATATCAAAAATTATAATGCAGTCGTTCTATTGTTCCTTCAATGGATTTTCTCCAGGAAGAGAATTATGAAAAAAACAATGGAAATAATATCTAAATTTCAAATAAATAATGGCATCAAAACAAGTCAGGACAATTGTTTGGCCCATCCCTTATTTGGGAAACTGACCGCCCCAATTCAATGGGGATAGAATTTAATGTTTAATTCACAATGCAATCATATGCATGTTTACTCCGAAATAAGTATTTTTATTCTTTATTTTTTTTTGTTAATTCTTTTTTAAAAAAAACATCAATCCATCTGCTTTTACTCATGAGGAGTGCTTGAAAAAAATATTGTCAATTTAAAATTCATGGGGTCTTTCACAAAAATCTGATACCTAAGGCAGTGTCTTGTTTTTTGAACTTCCATACTGTCCCCATCAAAACTTAAGACACAAAGATGATTCAGTAGGCCTCTTTGGTCTCAAATAGCTTTTCCTAAACTGAAGTATACATTTCCAACACCTGTACTCCCAACACATTTAAAAGGCAGCATGTTAAGGAAGGATTATCTAATTCGTCCTTAGCATGCCCTCAAATGAACTTTGGCATTGGTTCCAGGTGCACGGCAACAAGTTCATAATAGATTACAACCATTCTTTGTAGAACTTGAAATTACAGTATAATGTTGGCTTTGATTATACTGGAATTTTTATGAGAATGATGAGTGAAGGGCCCACTTCCATAGCAGTGAAGGTCAGCTCTGACTGATGACTCACTTGTCATGATCATCTGGTAGAACTATCTGCATCACAAGATTCCACTTTTCCTCTACCCAGCATATATCCGCTGCAAGCCAGAGGGAAAATCTTAGCAAGTTTCCACAAGAAAATTTAGAGAAAGAACAACACAGGGAGAGAAAGAATTATAACTTCCCTCTCCTTTCCCTCTAAAATTAAGTTTGTGTTGGTTGCTTTTCCTGGTAAACATCCTTTGCAATGAAGAAAATTTGTTTCGTGGAGAATCATAGAGAGCAATGCTCTAGCAAAATGGTAGTGTTCACCTTTCAATGACTTGTGTCAATAAAGCCACAATCCTCTGAAGTTCTAAACCAGCGGTTCTCAACCTATGGGTCGTGACCCCATTTGGGGTCGATCGACCATTTCACGGGGGTCGCCAAGCAAGGCTGTCCGCCATTTTTTTCCCTTTTCCGGCGGGTGCCTTACCTCCCTTGAGCTGGGCCAGCTGGTGGTTGGCCTGCTCCGTCTCTGCCGCTTGCCAGCATGTGTGGCGCTCCTGGGCAGGGAAAGTCCTCGACTTACGACCGGTTGGGGGTCACAGCATTAAAAAGGTTGAGAACCACTGTTCTAAACCAAAGCAATGCCACAGCAAATGCACAATTAGGTCTTTGGTTTTTCCATGTAGGAGGCTGGGTAGATCAGAATTATTGACAAGAAATTCTGCCTACATTAATAAAATTCTTAAAAATGGAGAAAGAACAAGCCCTATAAGAGCCCCAATTCCAGAAGGCTCATTTGAGCTTCTGTCTTTGCTTTCTTCTTCTCTAGTCTTGGTATTTTATTTTCCTCTACTATAATCAGTGGACCAGTAGGTGGGATTATGTGAAAAATCCATAGCAGCAAAATAAAATTGGTATTGATATAAAAACATTACCATCCAGAAAGATGAAACATTCCATTTAGAATTTACCAATAATGATTCATACTTTGGATGGAACCCCCTTCATTCCCCTCTCCAATCATGAAGTAGAAAAAAATGTTTTGTTTTGTGTTTTAAAAGGGCCTTGATAATATCATCCATTGGCCTTTAAAGCCATTATTGGACCTGAAGTTTAAGAGATATAGAAGTCATCAGGTTGATGAAATTTGTTACATAAACCAACATCATGGCTCAGAATACAATATGTGATTCTTCAGCCAAAAACATCATTGAGCAAAAAAACCCCAGCAGTACAGAACTTACAACAGTTCATTTAGTGACTGTTTGAAGTTACAACCGCACTGAAAAAAGTGACATGACCATTTTTCACAATTATGACCACTGCAGCATTCCTATGGTCATGTGATTTGCATTCGGATGCTTGACAACTGGTTCATATTTATGACGGTTGCAGTGTCCTAGGGTCATGTGATCACTTTTTGCAGCCTTGTGACAAGCAAAGTCAGTGGGGAAGCCAGATTCACTTAACAACCCTATTATTAATTTAACAACTGCAGTGATTCACTGAACAAATGTAGCGAAAAAAGTCATAAAAGTGGGGCAAAACTCACTTAACAAATTTCTCAGTTAACAACATAAATTCTGGGCTCAATTGCGTCATAAATCGAGGACTGCCCCCAAGAAGAGGGGGTCATGTCATTCACCAAAGCACCAGAGGGCAGGAAAAGAAACAATGCTGGGAAACTAATCAATGAGAGAAGTAACCTGGAATTAAGGAAAAACTTCCTGAAAGTGAGAACAATTAACCAGTGGAACAGCTTGCCTCCAGAAACTGTGGGTGCTCCATCACTGGAGATTTTTAAGAAGAGGCTGGACAGTCACTTTTCTGAGATGGTATAGGTTCTCCTCCTTGAGCAGGGAGCTGGACTAGAAGACCTCCAAGGTCCCTTCCAGCTCTATTCTATTCTAGACTACCTGTATTGTTTATGAAGGAAGAGCAACCAGACCAAAGTAACTTGGTTTTCTTTGAGATAATAATAGATTATCATTAATCTTTCATTAACACTTCAATTAGGCTTTGATCAGAGAAATGAACCTTTTGAAAGTGGCCAAAAATGTACCATGTGATCCAGATAATATTTTAACATTAGAAAATTGGAGACTAATTTTGTTTAAAAGAACCATTCATAAATAATGGTCCATTTTACTGAACATCATTGGACAGGACTCTGCTCCAAAAGGAACACAATACAAAGCAGCCTACAGAAGACAGCAAAAGAGAAGCAGCAGCAATGTGGGGTAATGCCTTATTTGTAATGTTGAGAAGCTTATTTTTTATTTCTTTTTAATTTTGTCTGTGGTAGAAACTGCTCTAGGATAAGGCACATGTAGGCACTGGCCTAGGGTGCCAAAACTTAGAGGATGTCAAAATTGACCCTCTCTATGAATCATTCTAAAAATGCAGATCGTTTCATCATTGGGAAGTGGCATCATCGAACAATGTGGCCTCAGGGAGCCATATATCCTTGAGCTGACACTGATCTGTTTGATTGCAAGTTTGCAGGCAGGGACTATTTTATTTTTAAAAAAATTTAGGGCACTTAAAAATGATAAATATTTAGATTTGACAAAGCTTTTAATAAAACAACCCAAAGCCCTTCCTAATATCACAAGTCTGAAAAAGTATTTCTTACATTGCATGGTACTCTCTAAACCTAGAGCTTGTTCTCCAAGCTTGGAAGGAGAAAATGGATCAATATTATGCACCCCTAGGGGCCATAGTGCTGCACTCTAATTATTATTCACAATTTCTGTAACCAATCCTATTATTTTTATTGTTTTATTGGCTATTTCTTTTTATTTTTTTAATTTATCACTGTATCCTTTTTGGACAGCATACCCAGAACATTGGTTTAAAGATACCTTAAGCAAATGGATCTGTGGCAGCAAATTTTACGTATGTGAGGAGGCACAGGGCACCATTGTTCACTATGGTGAACTCTTTTACAGATCTTTGTCCCTAGTCACAATTTTACACACACACACACACACACAAACACCACAACTATGCACATCAGAGGAAAGTTGTTCAAATGACAGGTGCGGCCCTCAGCTCTCATTTTCTACATGACATTTTACTACTATATCTGTATGCTACTTATAGGCTATGTCAAATTGTTCAAAAATTACTGTTTTAACTAATGCAGATAAAAGGCATAGATAAATGAAATGTCTACATCTCCCCAGATTGTTTTGTGAAGAATTACCCAATAATATCCCCAACCCCAACCAAGAAATAAACAACAGACGAGCCATGATACTGCCCAAGAGTCAAACTCTTACAGCGCCCAGACCAATTTGTAATTCTATCCCTTTGCATCTGTCAAGTTTGGTACATAATGTAGCAGCCTCTCTATGAAATGGTCTATTCCCACGGAGAATTTCATTACAGAATGATGCTCCATGCGAATAGTAATTTTGTTTTATTTGCCTTGCGCATATGGGAATATTTATCTTCAAAGTTTTTTCCTCTGGCTCAGAGGTTGCTTTGTAAAACAGATGGTCTTGTGTGGCCTAATTGTACGATGATTTGTTGTGTGATTCAGTAGCATTGTTTATTTATACAGTGGTTTGATGGAATTTGTACACTGCATAATATTGTTCCACAGTGCTTTCCTTCAGGAACACATCCCATTTCGCGGCTGCATTGTAATTAGAGGGGGTTTGGAAGACCCTTTGATCTCAGTTCACTTGCTGCAATGAACCAGTAACATTAAAGAAGATGAGTCCATGCTGAAGCCAGCCTTGGCTGCTGGATTTGGAGATTTAAAGAGTATATTTATCACTGCTGTCATGTCAGTGAAATCAGTGCTATCTGCTATTAGATGTTGATCCCATATTCATTTCTAAAGTACTCTGCTAATAAAAGTGTTTTCGTAATGGAAGGGCCACCACACACGATCAACATTTCAGGGACCATCCAGAATATCTAACACTAATCTATACTGATAGTTGTAATAACACTCAGCAAAATTCTATGATAGAATCCACCCATAAGCATCCTGTTCATTTCATAAGTAACACTAACTTTCTTCTACTGAAACAAACAAACAAAAAACCCAACCAAACAAGAATATCTCCTTTTTCATCTTCATTTTGATTGCTACAATTTCTTTCATTGTACCATTAATAAACATTTTGTTTTTTGATAATCAGAAAGCTTGTTCCTGGATGAATTCTCTATTTTTTCTGGTAAGGAATCTCTCCAACTCTGTCAACTGGGGATTTAGTATGATCAATGTTGAAGAGGAACCCCTATTAAAAAAAATAATAACTTAGCTTGTTCTCTGATTGGATGCCAACATTCTAAACTTGGTGACTTATTCGGTCACCAAATATTCCTCCAACTAAAGGCTAGCGATTTCTGAAGATTTCTGAAAATTAGTAATATTGCACATATTTGCTTTTCTTTTCATCAAGTATATTTTGGGGGGTGTATCCAGTGGTGGGATTCAGCCAGTTCGCACCACTTTGGCAGAACCGGTAGCTAATTTTTTGTTGCCCAAGCCCAGAATGGACTTCCAGAAGTGGCATCCATGCAGAGAACCGGTTGTTCACATATTTAAATCCCACCACTGGATATATCTAAGCTCAATTAAGGCTCCAGGTTTCCTAGTCATATTCAATTAATATCTAAGGTAACAGCTGATTGAGCAGAATAACCAAGTGGCAGAATAACCAAGTGGCAGAATAACCAAGTGGCAGAATGATCTGGAAATGGGGGAGATAAATATAGAGCCCTTGTCATGGTCAGATCATGCACTCCTTAGGATGGACTTCCGGACCGCTTCCCCCCGCCGCAGGGAGACGGAACCGCCTAGATGGTTCCGTCCCAGGCGCCTGATGGACCCGGAGAGGTTTCTGACGGAGCTTGGGCCATATCTGGAGGATCTAGGTCACGACTCGGCGGAAGATCAGGCTGCGGCCTGGGATGTGGCCGCAGCCGCAGCACTGGACCGAGTCGTGCCGTTGCGGCCTCTGACCCAACGTAGATCTCAATTGGCGCCTTGGTTTACCGAGGAGCTGAGAGAGATGAAAC
>NW_015387842.1:47453-69012 GCF_001527695.2 Protobothrops mucrosquamatus
CCTAGGATAATTTTTAAGAGGGTTTTTTAGAGGGGTTTTTAATTACTTTTTAATTAGACAATTTAAATATTTCATTTTAATTAATTTTAACTTGTGATTGTTAGTGGTGTTTTTAATTGATTGTCAGCCGCCCTGAGTCCGCAAGGAGAAGGGCGGGATATAAATTCAAATAATAAATAAATAAATAAATAAATATTAGACTTCTGTATCCATTTCGGTCTTCAATACATTATTTTCTAAATGTAAAATGCAATGTTCTGTAATTAATCACATTTAATTAATTCTTACTGCATCTTTTTATAACTTTCCTCAATTTGGTGGCCTCCAAAAGTATATGAGCACAAGATAGTCCAGATATTTTTGTTTTACACCTATGAGAATTGAGAGTTATAGTACAACATAATTTAGGTTGGGGAGGGCTGCTTAGTATATAGCTTTTATAAAACTAGCCCATGAAAGTCTCCCAACTTTAAGAGAAGCCATCTAATAAAGCAACCACATTCCTAAATATATGTACCACTTTTCTTATATGCTGCCACCGGAAGCTAAATTGTTATTCACATCTAGAAATGTGATTGTAAACTCACCAGGTGTTTTTTGGAAGGTTTCAGCTAACTATTGCTATAGACCTGTCACTCATGAGTGCAAGGTAAATACCTTCCTATTTTCCAATTTTCTTGGCTGTCTGCTCAGCAAGTTCAGTTTCAACATTGCCTTGTAATTAATGACTTTTGTAAGAAACATATTCAAAGTTATATTCAGCTGGAACTTTTTGAACTCTGATACTATGAACTAAGCACTGTCCAAAACAGTCTTTCCAAGTATTACAAAACATGCAAATGTGCTATTTGGCCAGTCTATTACAGTATCTCTCTTTCTCTCCATTTGAATTTTTATTGAGTGAATTGGGCATCCATAATTTTATGCATCTTTAAAAATAATGCTGTTCCCTTTCTTCATGAATAGCAACCGTCCTCTCTTTTCTTAAAACGATTCTCTGCTTTGTGGAGAAACATTATGACCCACCTCAGATACTGCACCACCAATTTAGGTATGTCAGCTAATAGCAGGACTACCTCCGTCCAATTGTCTCAGCTCATATTATAAGGTTTGATGAAGTCAGCAAACTATGGATCTCCTCACTGAAGGATATCATCCCATGGAACTCCTATAATTTGCAACAGCATTATGCCTAAGTTCATGTAGTCCATGGGTGTCAAACTCGATTGTGTCAAATGATGTATCGTGACATATTGTGATGATTTTTGCCTTTGTGAAGCCGGGATGGGCATGCCCTGTGCGTGATGCATCTGGCCCGTGGGCCGCCAGTTTGACACCCCTGATGTAGCCCCAACCCTGGTGTTCTTTAGGAAGGCTAAAAAGATCTGGCTCTTCCAGCCAGTTTTTTGGCTCTAGTATTCTAGGACTATTTTCTTTGTGGCATTCCTAGGATAATCATTTGGTATTTATTTTTTCTAATGTTACATTATGTCTTTAATATTTTGCATGCTTTTTTGAGTAGTTCAACCATATGGCAATCTTACAAAAAAAAAACCCTAACAAATAAATAAAACTATTCTTAAGTCAGTTTGATGTGCAATTTAGTGGCAAATATATTGTATGATCCTGGAATATACCAATCTGCAGATATTGTTCCTGGTACCTGCCAGATTTTCCAATTTAAGTTAAGTTTTTTAAAAATATATATATAATGAAATAGGAAGCCCGTTTAATACCAAGCAAAGCCCCAGTTTCTCTATGTCATGATTATGTTTTGTCCTGAAATTTATAGTTTTAATATTTTGTAAGGAGAATTTTTATATATCCATGTCATGGTAAACTCCTCTGCTGCAACAGTTCAGAATTGATCTGTGACTGAACACTGAGAATACTAGTAAGAAAAAGAGCTCAAGGAAGCAATTGGGTTTGTTTCTGCGTCTGTATGCATGCCTGTAGTTTAATATTGTTATCAGTTCCTCCAAAACCTCAAAAATAAAAGAGGTTGGGGTTTGTGCATGTGTGTATGTTTTTCAAAATTTGGATTGCTAACAAAGAATTAAGGGAGAACTGGAATAGCCATTTCGAACTTTTTAGTTCTTTTCAACCAGACATATCCTTCTGAGATTCAAACCTGGGCTGTCTGCATGTTAGGCAGATGTATTAACCTCTAGACCACAGGCTCTTTCTCACTTTGTCAGCTATGAGACAGGGGAGAAGGATTATCCTTTCTCCCATATTTGGGCCGACAGGGTGCACCAAACTCAAGATAATGTGTGTATGTATATGCATGCATACTGTATGGGCATTTACTTTAAGGCTTTAGGATAGTGATCAGTGATTAGTGTTTCTTTTTTTTTGCTACATAGTCCCATCTACATAATTTGTTCCATCAGAATAGGATGCTTCTTCATTGGACAACATGAGACTGTGTAATGGTATGTGGAAATGACCTTGGGAGACAGGAGAAAGAGGCACAGTCTGATAAATGAAACTGGACTCCAAAAGAGGGGTGGAGATGGAGATGGAGAGAGCATCTCAGAAGGGATGCTGCCTAGCATTGGGGAGAATAAAATAAGGGAGGAGAGACTTTCAAGATTCTATTATTCTGTTATTGTAACTTTAAAATAAAGCTAGTGCTAGTATTCATAGTTGGTGCTTTTTTCTGGACTATCCTGAAGGCCTGACAGACAGTTAATTTGATTCTACTGCTTCCTTCAAACTCAAAATGGGTACAGTACCAATGAATTTCCAAATGCAATTCAACTGCTGTTTGCTATTTTTAAAGGCCTATATAGTTTTGGACTTGGGTATCTTTTTCAAGACAAATTTTGCCAGCCCAACCAATTCTAGATCCTTGATTACCAGGCAGTACAATGCAGTGTCTGTGTCTGGAGAGCTCTCTCCTTAGGAATTCCCCACTTATGGAATAGCCTGCAGGGCAAGGATGGATCTCCTATTGCAACTTTTCAAAAAGTTTACAACTTTCCAAAAGATTTAGTTCATCGGGGGAGGGGGGAGGGGGGGAGGCACCCTTTGGGATTTCATTGCAGAATTGTCAATTCTAGAATTAATTTCATTGCACCATTATATTGCAGTACATTTTCTATTTCATGATTTTTGTATTACTTTTGTATTTTTGTATTACTTCAGGGGCTGGCACAAAGAAGAGGGAGTCAAGCTATTTTCCAAAGCGCCTGAAGGCAGGACAAGAAGCAATGAATGGAAACTAACCAAAGAGAGAAGCAACCTAGAACTAAGGAGAAACTTCCTGACAGTTAGAACAATTAACCAGTGGAACAACCTGCCACCAGAAGCGATGAATGTTCCAAGACTGGAAGTTTTTAAGAAGAAACTGGACAGCCATTTGTCTGAAATGGTATAGGGTTACCTGCCTGAGCAGGGGGTTGGACTTGATGACCTCCAAGGTCTCTTCCAACTTTATTATTATTATTTTATGTTTTGTTATATATTTTTGTGAACCTTAAAGTGGTGCATAAATTTCAAAATGAATTTTAAAACTTCAACAATGTTGCCAACCAGAAGTAATAGCAGTAAAATGTTTAAAATTAGGACCAACCTTGCCAGTTGCTATATAGGTGAGTACCTTAGAAAGAAGATGCTGGGAGCAAGAAAGAAATTAAATGTAGAATCTGTGAATTTCACTTAACTTGCCCTACAGCCCTAAAGCAGCCAGCTCAATCAGAATAGAGCTAGAAGGGACTTTGGAGGTCTTCTAGTCCAACCCCCTACTCAAGCAGGAGACTGCAGAGCTGATTAATTCATTAGCTCTGCCCAGATGTGATGGAAGATTCTTCCCCTTGAGTTATAATAAGATTTCATTGAAAATAAAATAAATAGACACTTAACAGTGAAGTAGGTGGCATAAAATTTAATAAATAAATACAAATAAAAAATAAAATAAAGTGAAGTTAATCAGTGGAACAACCTGCCTATTAATCAGTGGAACAATCAGCCTCCAGAAGTTGTGAATGCTTCAACACTGGAAGTTTTTAAGAAGAGACTGGACAACCATTTGTCTGAAATGGTATAGGGTTTCCTGCCTGAGCAGGGGATTGGACTAGAAGATCTCCAAGGTCCCTTCCAACTCTATTACTACTACTACTACTACTACTACTACTACTACTATTATTACTACTACTACTACTACTACTACTACTACTACTGATCATCACACAGTCAGCCAGATGTTCAGACTGGATTTGGCATTTTTGTCTACCTATCGAGTCCTTACCAAGGACCTGGGATAGGCAGATGTGGATGTTTGATGGTATTACAGATATCGTCGCAGGATGGAAGCAGTTCCTAGTAAGGCCACCTTTTGCATTTGACTAATGGTGAATTTGTCAATGCCAATGGTGTTCAAGTGGTGCTCCAGTTGTTTTGGGATTGCACCCAAGGTGCCTATTACTATTGGTACTACCCTTGCTTGCCTTTGCCACAATCTTTTTCTATTTGTAGGTCTTTGTATTTTGTTATCTTCTCCACTTCTTTCTCGTCTGTTTTGCTGTCTCCAGGCACTGCCACGTCCACTATCCAGACTTTTTTGTCTTTCTTATCGACAATTGTTAAGTCCGGGGTGTTATGTTGCAGGGGCTTGTCTGTTTGAATTCTGAAGTCCCAGAGCAGTTTAACTTTATCATTTTCTATGACTTTCTCTATTTTATGATCCCACCAGTTCTTGCTTACAGGCAAATGATATTTCTTGCAGATCTTCCAATGCACCATTGTTGCTACTTTGTCATGCCGCTGCTTGTAATCAGTCTGTGCGATCTTCTTGCAGCAGCTTACCAGGTGGTCCACTGTTTCGTCAGCTTCTTTGCATAGGCGGCACTTACTGTCTGTTGCTGTCTTCTCAATTTTGACTTTGTATGCATTTGTCCTTAAGGCTTGGTCTTGTGCAGCCAGAATTAGTCCCTCGATTTCTTTCTTCAATTTTCCTGCTCTTAGCCATTGCCAGGTCTTGTTATTATGTGCTTTGCCAGCTATTTTTTTTAATGTACTGGCCATGTAGTGCTTTGTCTTCCTATGCCTCTATTCTGTTCTTCATTTGGTCTTTCTTGTAGGCCAGTTTGGTCTCTCCAGTAGTCAGTAAGCCTTCCTGATATACTAATTTCAGTGCATCTTCATCACTGTCCTTCAGATATTCTTCCAAAGCCATTTTTTCTTCTTCAACCATCTGATGTACTTGCAGCATTCCACGTTCACCTATTTGCCTTGGTAGATAGAGTCTGTCAGTGTCACTGTGTGGATCAAGGGCATGATTCATTGTCATTATTTTTCTCTGTCTTCCTATCCATTGCTTTTAGTTCTGCTTGAGTCCAGTCCACTATTCCAGCTGTGTATCTAATGACTGGAATTGCCCAGGTGTTGATTGTCTTCATGGTATTTTCTCCTTGAGTTTGGAATTTAAGATCTTCTTCACTCTCTTGATGTATTCACCTCTAATCTTTTTCTTGACTTCAGTGTGCTTGATGTTGTCAGCTTGAAGGATACCCAGTATTTGTAGTAATCCAGACTCTGAATGTTATTTTCATGGGGCATCTTGATTCCTTCAGTTTTCATTATTATTTTTTTGTTTGATAGTGAGTGTGACACATTTGTCCAATCCAAACTCCATTGTAATACCTTGCTATATATACAGCCAGTGTTAAGCAACAATTCTATTTATGATGAAGTTTTTCCATACAGCTTCAGATCGCCCACGTAAAGGAGGTGGGATAATCTGGCAGATGTTTTTGATGTTTGATAGCCATGGCCTGAGTTATTCAGGATCGTTGACAGAGGAAACAGTGCAATAACAAATAGTAGTGGTGGTAATGAATCTCCTTGAAATATTCCTCTCTTGATATTAACCTCTCCCAGTCTCTCACCATTGACCTGCAACTCTGTCTTCCATTGTGCCATTGATCTTTGCACAACTTTTCTGATGTTTCTACTGACTCCTGTTATTTCTAGGCACTTGATTATCCAGTCATGTGGCAGAGAGTCAAATGCCTTTTTGTAGTCAATCCATGCCACATTCAGGTTGTCTTCCTTTTCTTGCAGTTTTCCAAGATCATTTTGTCTATTAGGAGTTGATGTTTTGTTCCTCTGCTATTGGGTCGGTTTCCTTTCTGCTCAGGTGGAAAGAGATTGCTTTCAACTAGATGCTGTTGTACTGCATCAGCTACCACACCCTAGCAATTTGAAAGTTGTTGGTAAGCAGGTAATTGGCCTGTAGTTGCCTGGTGTTGCCCCTTTGCTGGATTTTTCATTATTAGGTAGGTTTTCCCAGTTGTTAGCCACTTTTCAATTTCTCCTCCTTGTAGTATATTGTTGAACTGCTTGGCAATGAGTGGGTATATAACAGTTAGATGTTTCAACCAAAACCCATGTAGTTCATCTTCACCTGGTGCTGACCAATTTTTGATCTTCCTTGCTCTTTTTTCTACCATTTTTGTTGTTATTACTAGTTCTTTCATTTCAACTTCTGTTTTATTTGCATCCATCTCTTTTAGCCAAGCTACATCCTTGTTGTATTTCTTTGGGTTATCCCATATCTGCTTCCAGAACTGCACTGTTTCTTCCTTGTCTTGACTGATTCATTGCAGTTTCTCCATTGATGGATTGGTAGAAAGGTTTCTGATTGGATTGAAATGTTTCTACCAATCCATCATCATCATCATCATCATCATCATCATCATCATCATCATCATCATCATCATCATCATCATCATTATTATTATTATTATTATTATTATTATTATTATTATTATTATTATTATTATTATTATTATTATTATTTATGGTGGCAGGGGAGGCTTTTGTTTTGTTCTTTGCTTCAAATAACCCTAGTATACTGATGACCAGTTCTGGGCTGCAGAAATCAATATGACCATTAGATGGAAGGATAGAAATAAGAAAGCTTTAACTCTTTGCCACTGTATTCTGGTCATCTAGAGTTCTGCAGCTCCAGTCTAGTAATACTAGATAATCTATTCTGGAGATCTGATTATTTCATTGCTGTGGTGGTGCAGTGGTTAGAATGCAGTATTGCAGGCTGACTCTGCCCACTGCCAGGAGTTCGATCCTGACTGGTTCAAGGTTGACTCAACCTTCTATCCTTCTGAGGTCAGTAAAATGAGGACCTAGATTGGTGGGGGCAATATGCTGACTCTGTAAACCGCTTAGAGAGGGCTGTAAAGCACTATGAAGCAGTATATAAATCTAAGTGCTATTGTATTTGTAGCAATGACCAAACTCTTAAAGGTTTAAACACGGAAATGGGGTCTGAAGTTGGAAGTGCTTTATGAAAGGTAAGTTATGCTGACATATGTGCATACTGCACAAAAACCCAGGAAACAGTGGTCATTGGTTCTCTCCTGCCAACATTTTGGTTTGGCATTGAACAGCTCATTCAAAAGCAAGATTAGATTGTTGGAGCACTACCACATGGGTTACTTCATGCCCCTGGGAGCTGCTCTTATATTCCAACAGGTTACTTCATGAAATGAGTGTATCCAATTTGATTGAGAGTTCTCATCAGTTTTCTGTTCCGTTTAATTTTATTTTTATACAGATGGAGAAATTACCGTTACACCCATACTTTCTGAAAGCCAACTACATGACTTCACATCTACTTTATAACCACATATAATTACATAATCTCATCATTTATTTTCTCCCAAAACTGATGGCTCCTGATACTCATCTTTCTGATCTAAAATTCAAATAACCTAAAACACTTATACAATAAGTGCCTCCTCCCCTACCCCACCAAAATATCTACTTTTATTAACCACATTATTATTCAAACAAGACAGAAACAATGTTCTGTATAGGATAAACAAAAGACAAACTATGCTAGCTGAAAATTTGATATAAGCAGTCTTGTTTAATAATATATATTTAAGAGGCATGGTGGCACAGTGGATAGAATGCAGGACTGCAGGCTAACTCACCGCTTACTCCAGGAGTTCTCATCAGCTCAAGCTTGACTCTGCCTTCTGTCCTTCCAAGGTTGATAAAATGAGGACCCAGATTGTTGGGGGCAATATGCTGATTCTGTAAACCACTTAGAAAGTGCTGTAAAGCACTGTGAAGCAGTATATAAGTCTAAGTGCTATTGCTGTTCAACTATTTGTGCATATCAGTTAATAATGGAGTTATTTTCATATTTCTATTCCTACATAAGGAAAAAAACATGACCTGAAAAGCATTTATTATGTATTTTACTCTTGCTAGTTCGGTTTTTTATAACAGTCTGAACTAAATATAGGTAGATCTTGACTTGAATCTCTGCATATACAATAAGATCTTTGGGCTGTTGTTTAGCGTAACCTGTGTGGTTTGTTGTGAAATATCTACATCTATCTCCATATAGATTACCTTGAATTCTTGATCCTAAACATAGTGCCCACAAAGATCTCCCTTGGAAATTTCCAGATTTTAAGCCTTATTTAATATGAAGTTTTTATTTATGTTTTTTTCACTTAACAGTGAAAGCAAAGGACCTATCACAAAGCAAAGGATCTATTACAAGTAACATTTGTGTTTCTGATTAAGCTTTGTGATCTTTTTTATAACTTGCCTTTCCAAAAGCAGATAAGCTGAGGCAGTCGAAAGCATTCTGGCAGGTTCAAATAAATGTTGGACAATTGGAGAACTGGGTGACAAACCATAATGAGTAGTCTTTAATCCACCTAGAGGGAAGTAAGCAGTGGGGTGCCCCAAGGTTCCATTTTAGGCCCAGTATCTTCAATAGCATCATAAATGATTTAAATGAGGGAACAGGAGGAGAACTCATCAAATTTGCTGATGACACTAAACTGGCAGGAATAGCCACAGTGGTGGGATTCAGGCAGTTTGCACCACTTTGGCAGAACCGGTAGCTATTTTTTTGTTGCCCAGGCCCAGAATGGACTTCCAGAAGTGGCATCCACACAGAGAACCAGTTGTTCACATATTGAATCCCACCACTGAATAGTCAATACCTCAGAACATAGGTTCACGATCCAGATGGATCTTGACAGACTTGAACATTGGCCCCTATCCAACAAAATGAAATTCAGTGTAGAGAAAAGTAAGATTTTATGCTTAGGAAAGAAAAACCAAAAATACAGGCACAGATTTGGTGAAACCTGACTCAATAGCAGAAACTGTGAGAGAGATCTTAGCATCCTAGTGAACAATCCTAGGCTGCATTAACAGAGGGATAGAATCAAGATCACATGAAGTACTAGTATCACTTTACAAAACCAGACCACTCCTCGAATACTGTATCCAGTTTTGGTCACCACATTATAAAAAAGATGTTGAGTCTTTGGAAAAAGTGCAGAGAAGAGTAACAAAGATGATTAGAAGCCTGGAGATTAAAACATACGATGAATGGTTGCAGAAATTGGATATGGCTAGCCTAGTAAAAAGAAGGGCCAGGGGAGACATGATAGCAATGTACCAATATTTGAAAGGCCGCCACAAAGAAGAGGAGGTCAACTTATTTTCCAAAGCATCCAAAGGCAAGAACAGAAACTACAGATGGAAACTAATCAAAGAGAGATCCAGCCTAGAACTAAAGTGAGAACAATAAACTGGAAGAACAGTTTGCCTTCAAACTGGAGGCTTTTAAGAAGAGATTGGACAGCCAACTGTCTGAAATGGTATAGGTCTCCTGCTTGAGCAGGAGATTGGACTAGAAGACTTGCAAGGTCCCTTCCAACTCTGATATTCTATATTTGACCCAGCAATCTTACATTAGACAAAGGGATGTTTTTGTTCCTCTATCTGGCCTGTGAGAGTCATTTTTGTGAGAGTGCCCATGATTTTATAAATATCTCCATATTTCCTGCCTCGTGTATCTTGCAGGTAAGGCAGAATACAAAAGGGCTAAGTTAGTATCCATTCTCCTTATGTAGATGACACATTCACCATAATAAAAAAAGACCAACCCTTGTTGCTGCCTATTTAATGATTCAAAAAGCAGTATTACTTATGTTTAAACTCTTATGCTAGAGAGATGTTAATCAGAAGCAACAGATATTTACTTTATAAAGTAATAATCACCACCCTCTATGGAACACTTCCAACTGAAATAAGTAAAAAAAGAGGCATTTTTGAGGTTGGACCTTGTAACTTCAAAAAAGCTTTGCCATTTAATTGTATACATTGGAAGATTGTTTGCAACACTTTTCTGAGCTGCATGGCGCAGTCATTGATTTTGATGATTAAATAACTGCTGCCTCACATTATGTAAACAGATTGCAATTTGTTTTTATGGGGGGAGGGATACTCCATCCCAATGAAGAGCATCTTCGTTCCAACTTGGATAATTTAAAAATGATTTTTTAAAACATATCTGTATTCTTTTTTTAATTGAAAAAGCTTTTATAGTACCGGTACTTGCCATTGCTTCGTGTTTGGAATTTTACTTTTTATACTATGTACTGCCTTGGCAATATCACTATTGAAAATTGAGTAAGTCATTTGGTAAATAACAATTACTGTAATCAATAAAAGACATCTAAGAGAACTTCTAGGCTTTTTCTGTTAGTTCTAACAGTATCAAAAGAGCTCCCTTTCTATGGAGGTGGTAGCCTTTTAATAAAAAAGAGAGCTATCATTTATTTCAGAATAAAAGAGTTGGAAGAGACCTTGGAGGTCTTCTACATGGGGCTCCCCTTGGGGAGCATCCGGAGGCTCCAGTTGATCCAGAATGCGGCTGCGCAGGGGATTTTTGGGGCTCCTAGGAGCACCCATGTGACACCTCTCCTGCGCGGGCTGCACTGGTTGCCTGTGGCCTTCCGGGTGCGCTTCAAGGTGTTGGTGACCATCTTTAGAGCGCTCCATGGCAGTGGACCAGGNCCCCCTGACCTCCGTACAATGGGGGACATACGCCTCTTCCGCCGAGCCCTAAAGACCTATCTGTTCCAAGAGGCCGGTCTGGCATAAATCTGAAATTCTAAAATTTTAAATTGGGTATAATTTTATATTATTATAGTGGGTTTTAGGACAGGACAAATAATTTAATTAGTTTTGAATATTTTTAAATATTATGGTATTGTTGTTTTATTAATGTGCCTGTTCACCGCCCTGAGTCCCGCAAGGGAGAAGGGCGGTATATAAATCAAATAAATTTGAATTTGAATTTGAATTCTAGTCCAACCCCTGCTCAGGCAGGAAACCCTATACTATTTCAGACAAATGGTTGTCCAGTCTCTTCTTAAAAACCTCCAGTGTTGGAGCACTCACAACTTCTGGAGGCAAGTTGTTCCACTGATTGTTTTATCAGCAAATTTCTCCTTCCTTTGAGGTTGGTTCTCTCCTTGATTATTTTCCATCCATTGCTTCTTGTCCTGTCTTCAGTGGCTTTGGAGAATAGATTGACCCCCTCTTCTTTGTGGCAGCCCCTTGGATATTGGAACACTGCTATCATGTCACCCTTAGTTCTTTTTTTTCATTAAACTATACATACCCAATTCCTGCAACTGTTCTTCATATGTTTTAGCCTCCAGTCCCTAATCATCTTTGTTGCTCTTCTGTGCGCTATATTTCTTTTATTCCTGTTCCTTGTCTATAATTATGATGGTGGTGGAATTTGTTTGTAGATGTTTTAGGATACACTTCTAAACATGAAGTAGAAGTATGTTACAGTGAACCCAATAGCCCTTGAAAATATATATGGCATACAGATCTGTTTGTGGGACATCCTGTGGAATAAGGCCTTGTAGCTGAAAGATATGCCCTTGTTTTTTACATTCTTGAGTCTATTCTTTTCCCTGTTTTGTAATGTCTTGCCTGATTAAAAGTTGAAGGGAATTCAAATGGTCCATACACCTTTGACTTTTATGGCTTGTTCCTAATAAAGGTATGGCTCAATTATAAATTTAAGGATAAATAATGTAGAGAAAGAAAACTACCTGCCAATTAGAAGAGACACTGTTATTAGACAGCACCGTAGTTTAATATAAGGGAGTTTCAATTTGTTTGATGTGTTCTCCTTATCAGAATTATCTCTGCTATGAAACACATTTTGGACCAAAACATATATTCAGTGGTGGGATTCAGCTGATTCGCACCATTTCGACAGAACCGGTAGCTAATTTTTTGTTGTCCAGGCCCAAAATGGACTTCCAGAAGCGGCATCCACACAGAGAACCGGTTGTTCACATATTTGAATCCCAGCACTGCATATATTATTTGTTGTTTTAAAATGTCTGGCCTCTAGACATGTTAGAAATGAAACATCTGCAAGAAAACAACCAAGCTCAGAGCGCTCCAAGGACTCTTCATTTCAATTAAGCTACAAATATTTTTGTTAATTGGTGTTTGGCTTCTGTTATTTGAAAGAAAAAAAAATTGAAATAAGGACCTAATCTTAAATGTGTTCCTAACCTGAATTGGGTTCATGTATTAATTTTCATCAAAATCCCTTTGCTGGACTATCTTGAAGGTTCTCATTACTATTAATAGCAGTGTGAGACAGAAATAACTAGATGGCAATTTTAGCCCAAAATCTGTATTGCTGCTCCCCACTTCCAAATAAAATATGCACCAAAATCGTGCTTCCTCCTATATTTTGTAATGTTTATTTTCATTTAATTGACATGCTTGATACATACTAAAGTAGAATAAATTAAAATGACTAACCAACCTTTTTTATACAAGGAACATCTAAAAATTTATGAGTTGATGTTCATGTGGATGCTTATACTCTCAAATTAATTTTATATCTGTCCCCCAAAATTTATTCTCTTCATAAATATTTACATCTCAACTGTTTAGATGTGTGGCTTTTAGATTGGTGTCATTCAGACACTCATGTGCAGCCATTGAGAATAAGCCTATCAAACAAGCTTGGATTTATTCTTGGAATAAACATGCACAGTATTGTATATTAAAGGTAAGATATCTATAAAGGTTTGAGCTCAGAATTTAGAATATTAGAATTAAAATATAAGTCTTATTGATGTCCATGGGGTGGGGTGATTTGTGCCTGCATTTGTATGTTCGTGTGTATGAATGTGTGTGTTATGTAACTTGCCCAGAATCAGATTTGAACACATTATAAAAACTTTAAAATAAACAGAAATTGCGTATGTTCATATTGAAGGATGTAGATTTCTACACAAAACATTGAAAAGTCTTCCACTTTTAAAACAGTGTAAAATAATTTGAAAAGGAAAAAGGCATTTCTGTAACTTTATTTCTTTTAATGAAAAAAGCCAAAAAAAGTTGAGAACAATGAATTATATACAGATACAATGCCTGATCTTATAGATCAGTTGTGAAGCTGATGGGTTGAGAAAGACAATTTTGTAATTAATTAGTTTACTGATTCCAGGTCAGATAAGTAAAATTGTTAGCAATGATTTGAATTCATCAAATATCATTACAAATACCCTTTCTTCTGAATATGAATTCTGATTAAATCAGTTCAATTTAGACTAGATTTAATCAGGGGTAGGATTAATCCAATTTAGGCTACATCCTGGATATTTTGCTTAAGACTAAGATTCAGCTGAATAAATGGTTAGTGAGATTTACGGGAGATAAAGCCATCAGTTTGGAAAAAAACTTGATTTAAATAAATTAAATATGATGTTTGTAAAAATTATTTGTATTCCATATAGTTAGGACTTCATCTAATATTACTTTGGTAGCATTAAGTTACAACATTCAAGAAAAATATCCGGGTGCTGTATTTACCTTGATGTAAAAATCCATATACCTGACTTGTGTTCCAGTCTTAATAGTTCTGGGAAAAAATAAATCCTCAATCATCAAAAGGTAAATTTTCTTGACTGAATCAGTGTAAAACATTTTCTTCACCATACTATGACTTCCAGAATGCTCAAATCCAACTGTGGGGAGCACATGCTCAGAAGCAAGATTTTTCATGTGTATATCTGAATATATATAAATAAGCAGTGCATGTACTGCTTTAAAAGTTTGGTCTGGCTTATAAAGATCACCTGTAAGCTTTAATAAATCCCTATATTCCCCAAATCCTGGGTTTTGTTGAGAAGAAAGATAAGACTCAGTTGCTTTCTGTCTGTTCCACTGCACCAAGAAGCTGGTCACTGATACTACCATTTTCTTGGTGACTACTATGTTGGAATAGAGACAGTGCATTGGCCCTTCCTTTCTTTAATTTGGAATTTAATTGACCCTATTACAGTACCCTTTTAAGTAATTAATGAAGGAGCGTGGTGACTCATGAGGTTAGGACATTGGGCTGATGGTCAGCAGGCTCAAAACCTGGTTGCTGCCACAGGACACTCTCCAGCTCCTGCCAACTCAGCAGTTTGAAAACGGGCAACTGCCCGTTTGGTGGGCAACTTAATGAGGAAATGAAAGGAGCCCCAAACAGGGCATCCCCCTGCAACAGTGATGTCAACATTCAATCCTTTCAATCCAGAAGTGCTTTGGTGCTTCCAACACGACAGTAGTAGTAGTGTCAAAAATAATTCTGTACTCAATCTGCTGTGCCCCAGGAAAGGAGTGAAGTTGTACATGCAACCAGCTTTTGCAGATTTCTCTGGTGATGCACAGGCCCACCAGAATTGCCAAGTTCACTTCTGCCTTTTGATCTGGCAGATCTTGTCTTTGGACTAACTTCCTGTGAGCAGAACAGGGCAACCAAAGGCAGACTCCAGTCTCATCCCATCACCCTTCTTCAGAAATATGTGTGTGTGTGTGTGTATGTGTGTGTGTGTGTGAAGTTTAGAGTTTTAAGATGTTTGATACATACATTTTATACAAAACAATATTTAAATCTATCCCTGTCTATATACAGACCGAAAGGGAAAAGAAGAAGCTTGCATCATAGAGATGAAAAACAACATACAAAACGCATGTATAGCAAATATTATAAAACATGTATTTGTAGTGCAAGTTAAAAGTACAGGGGACTCTACTTATACTGGCCAGCTCGAGGGAAGCACATGATTCTGAGTAATCAACAAGAGCCCCCAAATTCAAATTCTTCAGAGTTGACAGTATTAACAGAATACAAAAATATGGTGAAAATTTACACATTACACATAAAGTACTTAATTTTTTAATAGTTTACAATAGAGATCTACAGATATGTTTCCAATTTAGCTGGCTTCTTACTATCCACCCTTTTTTAATATTATAGGTGTGGTTACATATATCAAAAACAATCTCAAAGCATAGCTATACAGCAACATATTAGGGTCTGAAGATGAGACCGGTACATGTTAAATATTTCACTGGCTTACTAAATTGACAGTTTATTCATTTACAGTTGTTGTTTTAATCTTAATAGATTTGTCTTTGAGACGAAATACAGAATGTCCTTTATTAATAACCTCCTCAGTATTATAACAATGATATGAGAAGCCCTCTCAGGCTTTCCGCAAGAAAACAAGGGGTGTGTGGCTTTTCTTTTATAGTAGGCTTTCTTAATGATGTAATAACAGAGTTCTGTTTTAATTGGGATAAACTAATTATTGTTTTCAGGATATTTCTGAGTTCATGTTCCCCAGAGATTAAAAAAAAATTTAAGTCGTTTATTTTGGTCTGATTATTTGTGTCTTTCTAGTCTGTCCCCATAACCCCTAGGGCAATACATATTCTTGTTTGATCGCATTACACAAAAATAAATAATGCACTGTTAATTCTAAAAACTAAAAGGAACAGATAGGGCATCTATGGCATAACAATATAAAAATCAAGTAAGCCACGGGATAGATACAGCAACTCCACTTAATGGGATTTTCCTGTTTTTTCCTTTCACATAAGAACTCTTAACAAATTCTTCCAGTGTTTATTTTTTAAAAAACGTTTTCTTTCTTTTCTTTCTTGTTAGTATTTCTGCTTTCCTAAAAAATGCTTCATGTCTATCTCACTAACCAAGTAGATGAAATGTAGGATAAGGCTTCATGGTTTTGCATCAGATGACTGTTTAAAAACAAAACACGAAACAGTGAAACCAACTTTCGATCCATTCAGACTAGTACCGTTTCATTTTCTTTTTTTTTTCTTTTTAAAAACCATGGATGATATATATTTTTTTGTTTCCTTCTTTTTGAATGTTTCTTTTTCTTCTTTTCTTTCCAGAGGGAAAAAAAATATACATATCCCAAAATGCTCCAATACATCCCTTAGCTGCACTTGCAAGACTTTACAATCATATTTGAAAGCTGTTCAATTTTGGGTGTTTTGCCAATGTAATACAAGATAGTGAGGGGTTCCAGATCCTGAGATACACAACATGGAGATGCAGATGCCTCTGGGTTGATTGAGTTATACAAGCTAAGCACCTAGGAGGAAAAAGAAGGGAAAAAAGAGATATTTCTTCAAATTCTGCAGTTATTACAGTGGCAAGTAACTTTGGATAACAAGGAGCCTAGGGCTCTGATGGCACCATTGACATGGTGAGAATTTATTATTTAAAGTAATTATACTCAAATTCTTTTCCTCTGTATAAGACTAGACAGCTGGAATCAATAAAAACACAGATATGTAAAACGTCCAAACAGTAGAGAATTTTCACAGCAGCAAATTACTTTTTTTTCCCCTGAAACAGCTGTTGATTAAAAAAGAGACACCAGTGAAAATACTTGAATACTTCTAAAATGAAAGGTTTTCTCAAGATTCTAGGCTTCACAAGAGGGGATAGAGTTGAAAATTGCATATCATTCTTTGGCTTCTTTTGAGGAAGTAGTTGATAGAGTTATGTAAAATAACTGTTAAGTAAAAGTAAGGGAGAGAAATAAAGTGCCCCATTAAAATTTTGCTTTTTGCCATCAACCTCCCTCCCCCTTCCCCCCTGCCCAGGCAATCAGGGCTGGCCTCACCTGACCTATCGGTGATAGTTTTTCAATTCCACATATTTTAATTTGCTTCTAAAGAACAAATGAAATCCTGTGGGATGGGGCCTTTTCAGTCCAAAATCCTCGTTTCAGAATGGCCAATCAAATGCTTACAGGAAACCCATAAGCAGACCATAGTAATCTAGCCCTTTCCAACTACAAAGAGTGCTCGACTTACAATAGTTCATTTAGTGACTGCTCAAAGTTACAACAGCACTGAAAAAAGTAACTTATGACCGTTTTTCATAGTTATGACTTCTGCAGCATCCCCATGATCATGTGATCAAAATTCAGATGCTTGGCAACTTAGTTCATACTTATGACCACTACAGCATCATGGGGTCACATGATCACCTTTCACAACCTTCTGACAAGCAAAGTCAATGGGGAAATTAAATTCACTTAACAGCCAGGATACTAACTTATCAGCTTCAGTGATTCGCTTAACAACTGTGGCAAGAAATATTGTAAAATGGGGAAAAAACTCACTTAACAAATGTCTCACTTAACAACAGAAATGTTGGGCTCAGTTGGTTTTAAGTTGAGGATGCCATTGATCTCTAAAAGCATATCCTCTCAAGATAAATGGATTGTTTCCATTTATTTATGGTCAGGGATGAAATGTTTAAAACTTTTTAGAAAACAAGTAAAATAAACTAAAAACAAATGCACCATATAGCCCCACACACACATATTTCTACCATCAGGCATCAGAACCATTCCTACTCATTGAAGGTACTCTAGTAATTAACTGCTGTGCTTACCACTGATCCATATTTCTTTATGGTTTTTTGGCAGCAGGATGCTGCATGGAGTTGCTTACTTTTTTTAGCACCAGATAAAGAAAGCTATTCTTTATACTAAAGGAGTGGAGCAGGTACCAACCTTGAGGTTTTCTTTAAATTTGAGAGCCAGTGTCAACTTTACCATTAGTGTATGCATCTTGTGGTAGAATGGGACACAAATTTAAACATGGTTATATGGCTGCCCTTTTTATATATCCTTCAACATTGCAGCCATAACTGTGATTTTTGTACTGACACATGGATAGTCTTTTTATAAGCCACACTGAAATGAATCAGAGCTGCTTAAAGACTCAGTATTCATTCAAATGATGCAATCATAAGAAAGAGCACATAGCAATAGGGTATGCAGACTCTTATCAGTATCAAAGGTAATCTACATGCCAGGGTCTTTTAAAAGCAGGGCTTGATAAATTTTTAGTTTTTGCAGAATAAAAGATGTTGATAGGAAAGAGACGGCTAGTGGGTGTATTGGAAACACCTTGGAAGAAGAGTGTAGGGCAAATAGTGACTGATGTTACAGATATAGGACATTCCATAGAAAAGGAATCAAAGAAAAAGAAATCACAAGAAACCACAGAGTGGACAAAACCGGCCTTAACAGGCTCATTCGGTAGGTGGCAACTTCATATAGTACATTTAAGTATGTTTTCCCACAATGAAAGGATAAGTGCTTATTCTATCAAGATAATACTGTCAAAGGGGGGGGAGGGGGAGAAGAAACATCTCAGCTCCAAAACATACAGTACAGTAACCAGAGGGCTAAAATAAAAAGTAAGTCTTTGCATACTGAATACTTGAGTTTCTTTATACATTCAATCTGGATATGAAATACAGTTTTTCTACTTTTAAAATGCTCTTTCCCTTTCCTTTAATTTCTGTCAATGGTATATGCCATAATAGATTAATCTTTTTTAAAAAAAAATAAAGTTGGGTAAATGAAGTATTAATCTATCGATTAAATTAATTAAAAACACATTTTAAACTGACAAAATAGGTTTTGTTCTGCTTTATAGCCCTAATATTACTTAGTTTTCTAAAATACTTACTCTACTGTGCTGAGTGTCTGAGCTCCATAAATAGGGACAAGCTCCTGCACAGAAATTTGCATGATATCCTTTAGGTTCATGTATCCATTTCCATCCAAGATCTTTCTTGAAATCAATATAAAATGGACGTAGACAGCAGTTATCTTGCACGTTCCTGTAAATGGAGTTATAGACAAGATATTTACCGTAATAAGCTTCTGCCAGTCAGAATGCTCCTATGCCAGTGATGGCAAACCTTTTAGAGACCGAGTGCCCAAACTGCAACCCAAAACCCACTTATGTATCTCCGGGTGCCGGGTGGGCATGGCCCTTTCGGTGGGTGTGGCCCATTGGGTGGGCATAGCTGTGGTGGTAACGGCAGACTGGGTGGGACTAAAAAGTTCAATCAGTCAATTCCAACTTTGCGAGATCTTTTTTTTCCTGCGAGAAGTTGAAATTGATTGATTGAACCTTTTTTTTTTTTTGCACACGGCAG
The DNA here is from genome assembly GCF_001527695.2 of Protobothrops mucrosquamatus. Taxonomy (NCBI): domain Eukaryota; kingdom Metazoa; phylum Chordata; class Lepidosauria; order Squamata; family Viperidae; genus Protobothrops; species Protobothrops mucrosquamatus. The sequence goes on from NW_015387842.1 coordinate 66,619, forward strand.
CAGAGGACTAAAGTGAAAAGGTTTTATAAAACCCAGCTGAAGGCCTAGGACTGGGGTGACAGTGTGCATGCCCACAGAGAGGGCTCTGTGTGCCACCTGTGGTCCTATGCACTACATATCAACAGCCTCTTCTGTGGTTGAATTTTATAGAATCAACAGTTTACTGATATTTTTAGAGCATGCTTTCAGAACTCTCATATTAATAAGATCTAGTTTCCAACTTGTCAGAAATAAACCTGAGCCTAGGCATAGGACTGCATCTTAACAATCATCCCTCAGAAAACTGGATGGACAGAAGAGTAGTAGTGCAAACTACAGCTTTAATGAATGGAGGAAGGGGGAATGGTCAAGCCATGGCACAGAAAAAAATAATTCTTTAATTTGGCTCCCCTACTTCAGAATGACCATTTTTAAAAAGGCACATTAAATTACTCTTCTGCTTTAGTTCTCAATCTGTCACAGATTGTAGTAGGGAGAAATCCTTGAGTTTACACAAACACACACATTGTGAAGTTTAATACTATATTTTTAATACTTTGTGCCACTCTGAGTTCACAATATACAAATATTCATGCATAAAAAGGAGTTAATGAATGAAATGTTAAGCATCATATTGTAATTATGTAATTAAATTCAGGTTTTAAAGGATGCATTAAAATAGCACATGATTGACACTTCATGGGCAAATATATTCATGAAAGATTATTTCTTCACTTCTCATGTGTGTCTGTTTATGTTTCACTTTTTATTGTTTGGAAATCAGATGGTTTAAAATATAATATGAAATAATGAAAAGGATAACATAAAATAAAATTTAAAAACTGTAATCTGCTTCTTTCCAGCTAGGACTTTGGAAGGAAAAGGAGCATGATAGTTGTTATTTCATTTGACTAATAAAGGCTTTGCATGTGTCATGCAGTGTTAGGATTGCTTGCAGGCATTTCAAGTTTCTGTTTATATCTTATCATTTTGTATATGCAATTAGTCCTAACTAGACATTATTCTCACATTCATCTATAATACTAGTTACAGATTTTTATTTGTATCCTTAAGTAAATTATATTTTTAGATTTCTCTGCATCCATTTAGGAGAATGGATCAAATATATATTGTTCAAAACAAGAGGAAAAAAAAATCCTTGGGTCTTCAAAGACATGGGATCTTTGAAGAGATGGATCTTGTTCTAATTAGTGCAATTAGAAGAATTTCTGCAACCTATCTGCAGGTGCAAAACTGAAAAGCTGCCTTAGCCATTCATGGGAAAAATATGGGGCCTCTGTTGTCAGGAGATATTTTTGTTTTTTAAGGAACAATTTCTTTGAACAATGAACTAAACCAGGTCTAGCTGAAAGTGAAGGAATTATAGGAGCAGGGACTTTGAAGTTGTTCCTTAGCATTCAGCACCAAATGGCAAATTCAGCAGATATACAACTTGTACTAAGATGTACCAGTATCATTTGTTTGATTTCTATAGCTACCCAGCTGAATAAGTTATTCTGGGAAGCATATATCATAACAACATTAAAACAATACTCTCTGTTGACCTGTCTCCTTTATTCATTGAATAAAACTATTGCCACGGATGTTAACATAGCCAAGAAAAGGGGCCCTTAACATACTGGGGGGTAAGATACATTATCAGGTCTTCAGGGCCTTACAAAAAGCCAATAGGTTTGAGGTTATCTTAATGTTTGAGGAGAGAATGTTCTAGAGGGCACGGGTTACCACAGAGAAACCACATCTCCTCATCCCAGCCAGTCAGCATGTCTTGACTGATGGGACCAGTGCTATTTTTCTAAAAAAAAAAAAAAAAAGGTGCCGGAACTCACACACATCATACAACCCATCTTGCCTACCCTACAAAAGGTGCCGGAACTCCGTTCTGGGCATTCTATGACAAAAAAAGCCCTGGATGGGACCCAAAATGCGCCTAACTTGCTAGACCAGAGGTCCCCAACCTTTTGGGCACCAGAGATCGGTTCTGTGGAAAAAGTTTTTCCCACGGACTGGGGAGTTTGTGGTTTTGTGTACTGCCTACATCCCATGGATGGGACTTTGCTTGTTTGTGCGGACCAGTTGCTGGCATGCCATGGACCAGAGGTTGGGGACCCCTGTGGTAGACCCAATATATATTTTCCTTTGAGATGAGTGTGATTTTTGTATATCCATGCAATTTTCTTGGGAACAGAACAGAAGAAGTTTATCATACCATAGCCTCCCATTCTGGCATCCTATTGTCCTGATATTCTCTAGAAGGCTCTATTCAGAAAGGAGTCTATTTATCTTCCAGACAAGATCAGCCTAATGCTGTTACCTATTAAAATCTATTTTTATAACTGCAGCCATACAAATAAATTAGCAAATGCAAAATTTATCCCTAGATGGATGCTCTTA
>NW_015387842.1:69086-74328 GCF_001527695.2 Protobothrops mucrosquamatus
ATGTAAAAAAGATGTTGAGACTCTAGAAAGAGTACAGAGAAGAGCAACAAAGATAATTAGGGGACTGGAGGCTAAAGCATATAAGGAACGGCTGCTGGAATTGGGTATGTCTAGTTTAATGAAGAGAAGGACGAGGGGGGGACATGATAGCAGTGTTCCAGTATCTCAGGGGCTGCCACAAAGAAGAGGGAGTGAAGCTATTTTCCAAGGCGCCTGAAGGCAGGACAAGAAGCAATGGATGGAAACTAATCAAGGAGAGAAGCAACCTAGAACTAAGGAACAATTAATCAGTGGAACAACCTGCTCCAACACTGGAAGTTTTTAAGAAGAGACTGGACGGCCATTTGTCTGAAATGGTATAAGGTTTCCTCCAAGGTCCCTTCCAACATTACTACTACTACTACTACTACTACTACTACTACTACTACTACTACTACTACTATTATTATTATTATTATTATTATTATTATTATTATTATTATTATTATTATTATTATTATTATTATTATGAGTTGTACGGTCATATATATTTTCTTAATGAGTAAATAAATAAATACATGAATTTATAATTTAAGTAATAGGTTCAAAACAAAATACAGCCATAAAATACAACCCCAACAAACCTGAAGGGCTTGCCAAAAAGCTCATTTTTCTTGATGTTAAAAGAACCCAATTGGGGCCAACTTAATCTCAGATGGAATGGTGTTCCATAGAAAGGGGACAATGATTCAGAAAGGGCAACTCTGTGGTTCCTACAAGTGATACTTCCTATGAATAGAGATCTAGAGCACAGTTCCCCAACCTTTCCAGCTTTGCAGACCAGCGGGAGGGAGGGATGGTTCCACACATATGGTGGGTAAGCACATGCGCCCACAGCTCCATTTGCATGAGCGGCTGGCACCTGTGCCTGTTGCTTGTGCAAATGAAGCACAAGCACTTACCCACTGCTCACACATGTGCTCACCTGCCACTTCTGGGCCCGGTTGGGAACAGCTCAAGGCCCGGGGGTTGGGGACTCCTGATCTAGAGGAAGCTTTCCCTTATAGATCTTATTATACAGGCATCAGCTACCAAAATTGTTTTGAACCTCTGGATATCTAGGACTGGGTCACATATGCTTTTAAAGGAGAAGAATAGAATAAATTGTAGCTGGAAGCCAATTGGTAACCTTGAAGTACTTGTGATATGTGGGCAAATTAACTGGTTTCCATGAGCCTCTGCTTTCTGGACCAGCTTCTAGCTCTTCAAATAGTCTATTGCAATAATCAGAATGAGAGAAGATCAAAGCATGAGTAATAGTTAGTAGCACTTCCTGAACCAGGAAAGGTCACAAGTAGTGCACAAGATGGGGTGATAGAAAGGTCTTCCTACAGCCCCTGTTGCCACCTAATTCTTCTCCTGGGCTTGTGAGTCCAGGAAAATCCCCCTATTACAAGCCAGTTTTGCACAGGAAATGCAATCCTTTCAAAAATGGAATATGCTGACATCAGAAGGCTTTGAAAAGCCACTGTCTCTGGACGCAATCGAGCTTCAATTCCTCCCCATTCAGATGCTAACTGATTCCAAGCACAGGACCGACCTTCAGCCACATTTTCTGATTTCTGGCACTACATTAGCAGCTGCTCAATTATTACATGATTCTGAACATATGCTCTTGTTCTATACATTTGAGACATTTTACTAGAGCATAACAATTCTATTTGTTTAATTTTTCAAATTGGAGATAGCCTACCTTTTGAACTAGCAAATACAGCCAAAATGTGACAGAGATTTTAACAAAGGTGCTAATAAAAGCAAATGTTATTCTTCAGTTCAATTGCAGTTAGTATAAAATGCCAGAAAATGAACAAATGAGATTTAGGGCTGAACATAAAATCTGATGTGTATGAAGCCCCTTGCCGAATTCTTGATATGCTTGTTGAAGTTATGAAGCAGCTGCTCAATGGTTTCTTGGCCAACTATCCTGAAGAAAGGGTCTTCTTCAAAGCAGCCCCTCCAAGTCCTTCAGCAGCTGTAGCCCTTCAAGACTTTGAGGAACAAATCCAGAGAAATACAAACTTTTATCCAAAATTATGTGGGCGGGATGGGGATGGGAAGTGACATATTCCTTTCAATAAAATGCTGTTAAAATTATAAATAAAAAGCAGATTTTTTTTAAAAAAATGGACTGCATTAATATTTTTATGCATGCATAAAAATCTATAACATCTTATAATGTAATTACCTAAAACAATAAGCAGCATCTAAAGCACGCTTCTTCCGCCGACTGGATTGTTGCGACTCAAGTCTGTAGGAGGGTAATAACATTAGCAGAAGATGTGGGCTCTTCCCACTGTATTTTTTCCTACTCGACTTTAAAGCTTTCTCACCACTGGAATAAGGGTGGTCATCAATACCTTTAAAAAATACATTTTGGTAATAAATATTGTGTTGATTTTTTTGGAACAAATTATATAAAGTATCTCTTCACAAGAAACTCAAATCATAGAATAATCAGGTGTGCTGGCATCAGCTGGGCTGATTTAAGACATGCTGATACATGAATGTGGGAATCAGGGACCTACATTGAATGAAATACCCTATATTCTTATTATCTCTGCATCATTTCAGATCAGGAACACTTGCTTCATTCATATCAATTATTAGTCATATGATGGGTTATAGTTTTCCTTATCCCACAATTATTATAATTATCCATATAATATTTATTTAATCCCAAGCAAATATTAATTCATTTCAATGTAGGGCCATAGACAATAGTGTGTCACTTTAGATCCAGGGGAGATGGAGATCTAAAAGAAGCAGCTAGAGAATCAGTCTCAGGGAAGCAGGGACTATAACACAAGTAGTTAACACAGATAACATGTGAATCTAGTTACCTGCATTATGATATAGACGCCATTAGTATGCTTGAATGTACCTTTCACATACATGTAAGGTCACTAGTTAGATAATGGACAGTATTTAAATTAGTCATTTACATTCTGATTCTCTGAGCATGAGTGCTGATGTCTATTGGCACTAAAAGAGTTATGGCTGGATGCTCAAAATTGAGGATCCCTAAGCAAGTTGCAAGACAAATACACAAAGATCACAAAGGCAGAAAGATTTGCATGAGTACTAATGAAGTTAGAAAGACAATTATACTAAGAAATATCTCATTAAACATGTTCTAATTCATTATCATACTAACTACTTTGAACAAAGGTATGTTCAGCAATTTTTATAGAATGCTACACCAGATTTCTAAAGCAATTGTTTAAGTAGATCTTCTCCCATACCATCTGACACTCCATATTTTCCTTCATTAGTTGAGTTTAGCAGTACTGGACATATTATAAGATCTAATGAAACATTTCACATTTATTACACAATTACTTTATTTTTAAATGTTTAGTCATTACCTGCAAATCTTGCCTCTAATTCTTCACTTTTGTTTGGGATAATATAATTATTTGAAGGCACAAATGTACAGCACGGACAATGTAAACTGATCTTAAGTCCCAAATTCCTGTCTGCAAAATATAAGAGAAAGAAAATTTACCTTATATCAGGTCAGGCAAGACTTCAAACTGTTCAAATTTAATACAGGTTAACTCTAAAATAATTAATTACTATCACCTTTGTGATGGAGCCATTCATGTACAGCCTCAGTTACATCAAATGATAACCATTCACCCTCAGCTCTTGTTTTCACGACCTTGCTATCAATATAGCGTTGTGTAGGTGATGTGGGATCTTTGTTTTTGATCATCTGCAAAACAAGAACATCTATATTCTGTGACATGGAGTTCTCACAATTTAATTTGAAAAAACAGCTAAGGGGGACTCAAAACAGAATATAGAAAATCACTATAAACCTCAAGAGGTTGTGCCATCTATCTAACTATCTATCTATCAATGTCATGAAAACAAATTCCGACATAATGCTTTGACCAACTGTGACACAACAGAATTACAAGAAAAAAAAAGTCTTGAAATAATTTGTAGAGATATGCAGCTCAACTGCACAAGTGAGATTCTTTTCTTCAAACGGAGTTTTTGTACACAAACTTCTACTGCTTTACCATAACTTGAAATACATTTAAGCAAATTTCCTGATGTCATTCTTTTTTATTTAATTGACTATGATTCAGTTCCTTTTCTTTATATTAAAGTAACCCTAACAATGTTTTAAACGAAGGCAAGGTAGATAGAAATCGATTTCAAGACTTTTATTCCCAAGTGCACCTTTTGTAACAAATTCAATGTTTTTGTAGTGTTTCTTTATCAGAAAAAAATGGATAAATCTGGTCCTCAGATATATTTTTTTTTTACATTCCTAGAATTTTGCATTTTTGAAACATGGATCACTGTCATGCAAGACAATTTCTAGTATTCATGACTGCACTAAGAAGACAGCACTTCTTAATGCCTGAAATATGGAGATCAAGACCAAAAATGGCTTTCAAGATGATAATATGATACTTAGATTGAAACTTACAAATGAATGTGATAGTTCAGTTGCAGCTTTTAATATATTACTACTTATTCTCTTGGCAGTAAAAATATAATAAACAAAATATGTAAGATGCATCTGTGAAAGTTTGGTAAGAAGTGTTAACTGCATGATATTGTGAAACCCAGTATTACAGATCCTTAAAGATTTTGGTTTAGACTTCAGTGACCTCCAAGGTCCCTTCCAACTTTACTATTACTATTATTATTATTATTATTATTGTTGTTGTTGTTGTTGTATATTTATAGCATTCTGGGATTTGTCCAAATGAATATTTCCAGCTCGAGTTTAATATAGATTACATATCCTATACCTACTTTAAAATCCTCTGGGACTAAGATCTTTCCTCTTTTAGAAAATACAATTAGTTACTAGGAGTCATAAATGAGTTGATGGTACATAATCAATTGGAAATCCAATACTGATGGGACAGGACAAACATCCCATTCCAGATATTGCCAGAATGGATTAAAGCAAACATATTCCTACTGTAGCTGCACTAAGCTAGTTTTCCCTGCAGCAAGTGTAATCCAGACAACACATATAAATTGCAACTGAGATACTAACAATACCAAGAACTCAGTTCACCTATCAAGCATAAGACTTTAATTTTTCATGGAACTTCTTTCACAATAAACATCCAAGTATTTTGTTTTCATCAAAGTATAATTATGGCTTCCTACATTTAGGCTGTTTCTAGGCATATACTTTGCCCAAATCCTTTTTGTGTATCTTGGCTGGATG
>NW_015387842.1:74428-161489 GCF_001527695.2 Protobothrops mucrosquamatus
CCCTCCTCCCTCCCTCTCTCCTCCTGTCAGTTCATTGTCTTTCTCTCTGGTTCTTAATTCTTCTGGGATAGCCATCAAGCCTTTGCTAACTGAGCTTTCATAATTTGATATGTCTGTTTCTTTTATCTTGGTATAATTCCTTTTTTTAAATTAAGTCTTTAAATCTCCATTTTGCTCTTCTTTCTTGGAATCTTTATAGAAAAAATTCCATTATCTAGATGAGAATCTAGTCCTCAGTAAAATTCCACTGTCTAGATAACTGATTGTTTCATAATTCTTGTATACTCAGTTGATTTGTAGGTTTCTGAACTACTGGATAGTAGCATCTTCAGAAAATCAATGCCACAGGTCATAATGGGAAGCAATTTCCTAGTGCCAGACGAATTCCATAAATATTTAGTTTCCCTAAAAGATGCATTTTTTACAATATAGATGCAGATTTGGACACACCATAAATAGACTGGCTCAGGGAGTGGTCTTGAAGCCTGCTCTCCAAATAAGGTCTTAAAGAAAGCTACAGTCATATAGGATGAGGGAGTTCTTTTGTATACCTGGCCCTAGTCCACTGAGAGCTTTAAAGTTCAAAATAGTTTTATGTCCGGGCTCCAAAGGAGCTTGTTCTCTGGGAACATTGCTCATGCCATAAATGCTTAGGGTTGTGTCTTCCCAGGCAAAGCAAAAGAACTAAATTAAATTCCAGATGCTAAAGAAGGATGCCACTACAGTCAAGTGAGTTAGAGATTTATACTGGTGATATGTTAGGAGAAAAACTGAAATCTCTCTCAAACACAAACTACTCCCAGAACTACATTTACTGCAATATGCTTTTTCCAAACTTTCCAAGAACATTTTATCTTTGAAAAACATATGGATTTACCTCTTCTCGCCCAGTAGAATTTATTTATGTAAAAGTTTTATATGGCCACTCATCTTAAGCAAATCTGGATGGTTTACAACAACCATAAAATAAATCAAACCAATAAAACAATGAACAAAACAAAGGTTATTTCACCATCTCATATCACAAGGTTTCTTATTTACTTCCAACTCTCTCTCTCTCTCTCTCTCTCTCTCTCTCTCTCTCTCTCTCTCTCTCTCTCTCAAGCAATTATGAAAGGCAAAATCTTGGAAATAAATTATCTTTTTAATTTTATTTTCATTATGGTGGGGTCAGAGTGGAAAAAATGGGAGGAGACACCATCCTCTGGGAACATAAAATGAAAAAGGAGGGCCATAGAGGCACAGAGGAAAGAAGACTTGTCAGTTTAATAAACATACTAAATATTACACAGTATGTATAGCATAGTAAATATAATAAACAGACCATTCCGCCTCTTACTATGCCCGAATATTAAGCAGTGGCCTTAGCACAAATGCCTACTTCTCTCTCGCTTGCTTGAAAATGATTAATGTTGTTGGCTGTTTGCTGAAAAGTATTTCCAGGATATTTCCCATGAATAACTTTTGACAGCAGGGTTTTTGGCAACCTCAGCCACCTGCTAAATTCTGCAGGTCATGTTATTCCGTCAGCTGGACTTCCTTAAAGCTATGTGGCTGCAAAGGGAAATAGTTCTGCAGAAGCAGAAGGCAGTCGGGGTCTTTCTTTTGGCTTCAGTCAGCTTTGTATCTGGCAGGCACTGAGCACAGAGTGTGGACCTTAACAAGCTATTGTACGAGGTGCAGTATACTTGCCAAAATACAAAAGGTACATAGGACTTGCCAAATATTTTAAAGCCGATAGTTCTGTGATCCGCTTCCTGTGATCTTGCCAAGCACGTTCATCATGCAAGATTGCAAATAACAAGGACATGTGGCACACTACATAAACCCACTTATAGCTTGTATGGAGGTAACACAACTATAGTGGATATTAATTGCTCGTATAGTCTCTTAACAGTGGCTTCCATTTCCCGTGTTCGTACTTATCATGGCAAAAACTAGCATAGTTTAAAAATGAAAATTTCTAATCTTCGTATCTGTGAGAAAAACATTTAAATATGTTAGGGCTCTAAGGAAAAGCTACCATGGGCCTGCACAACTATCTTTTCTCTGATGCTTTCATCTTTTATTTCGATGCCAGTTCTTTATCTTGGCTGCTATAAGCACCACACCTCAGTGCCTGTAATCTCTACAGCTTACATAAGGGTAAAACAGTGCTCTAAGTTTGTCTTTCTTCCTGGGCCAAATATATTTTATCAAAAAGTCATCTTTGCCAAGATTTCTTTTCCTGCTAGAGGTTAAAATGTATTAAGCTGTGAAAATACTGAAAATGTAATTTATTTTTGGCTTGCTTGAGAAATGATTACTGTGAATCCAGTGTATTTCGTTGTACCCATCTGCAGCCATGCAAAGAACTGAAGACAAGTGTACAGGTATGTGTGCAATGAGACTTTTATTGAAAAAAATGGGATGGGCTACAATACAATGGCTGTCGTTAGTTGCCTAAGTCAGTTTTGTCCTTCAACACAAGTACTGATACTTCCCACAATAAAGCTGCCATATTACACCAGATTTCCTCCAGTGTACCCACTTGCATTAGCAGATTCCCCTAGGGGAGATCAATTGATAGTTGCTTTTTATTAATCATATTCTAATATAATTTATGGAGATTAACCGATTTGAAGAAACTGAAATTGGGGCAGAAGAATTTCATTATAAAAGTACTGTTCTCCATCTTACTAGTTAGCTAAAACATACCTTCAGGGATAGAAGACATCTTAATACCTTACCATTGTTTCTGCTTTATACACTTTATATTGTCAAAATATAAAGTATATAAAGAATGCATAAATAGGATGGTCACAGTTCAGAAAAAGGCTGAAACAACACAAATAGTTTAGGAGAGTTCAGAAATTATCAGGAATAAATATGAATTCATCACTAATCAAAATTCTTTTTGACCATCACTTGCCTGTAACATGCTAGGTTTGATTAAAAATCAGAACCATGAAACCATGAAAGCTATTACTATGGGTGCTATTTTATGCTGTTTTCCAGTTCATAAATAAAAAATATGTGCCTCTTGGAATTTTCAAAATCCTATATAGGTAGCCTCAACTCATTACTATAATTGAGCCTGCAACTATGGTCATAAACAGATCATCACATAACCGCACCTGATTTTACAAACACTGTGGTGGTTAAGTGAACTTATTGTTTACTGTGGGGCATTTTTTATTGGAAACTGGAAGTAAACAGCGGTTTCTGACAAAAATGTTGCAAATCAGTTATATGACTGTAGGACATTGCAAATGTCCAGTAAATGCTAGCTGGCTGTTGAGCGCTCAAAAGGCGGTCACGTGACTGTGTGAAGGGGTGACGTGGGCATTGTAGCTTCTAATTTGGGTTGTAAGTACCTTTGTGGGGGGGCTCTATCACAACTTCAAAAGATCAATAAGTGACTGGTCCTAAGTTGAGGACTACCTGTAGTCTTCCTTGATCATAACCTACTACTAGATAAGATAGAAAAATGTGGCTTAGACAACATCACCACCAGATGGATTTGTAACTGGCTGACCAACCACACTCAGCGTGTGGTCCTCAATGGAACTGCATCTAAATGGAGGGAAATATGCAGTGGGGTACCCCAAGGCTCTGTTTTAGGCCCAGTACTCTTCAACATATTCATCAATGATTTGGATGAGGGGATAGATGGGGAACTCATCAAACTTGCAGATGACACCAAGCTGGCAGGAATAGCCAACACTCTAGAAGATAGGCTTAAGATACAGAAGGATCCGGACAGATGTGAATACTGGGCTCTATCTTAACAAAATGAAATTCAGTAGTGAAAAAAGTAAGATTCTACATTTAGGTAAGAAAAACCAAATGCACAAGTATAGTATAGGTGGTACATGGCTCTATAGTAGTAACTGTGAGAGGGATCTCAGAGTCCTAGTGGACAATCACTTAAACATGAGCCAGCAGTGTGCTGCAGCTGCCAAAAAAGCCAACACAATGCTAGGCTGCATTAACAGGGATAGAATCAAGATCACGTGAAGTGTTAATACCACTTTATAATGCCTTGGTAAGGTCACACTTGGAATACTGCATCCAGTTTTGGTCACCACAATGTAAAAAAGATGTTGAGACTTTAGAAAGAGTACAGAGAAAAGCAACAAAGATGATCAGGGGACTGGAGACTAAAACATATAAAAAAACGGTTGCTGGAATTGGGTATGTCTAGTTTAATGAAAAGAATGACTAGGGGTGACATGATAGCAGTGTTCCAATATCTCAGGGGTTGCCACAAAGAAGAGGGAGTCAAGCTATTCTCCAAAGCACCTGAAGGCAGGACAAGAAGCAATGGATGGAAACTAATCAAAGAGAGAAACAACCTAGAACTAAGGAGAAACTTCTTGACAGTTAGAACAATTAACCAGTGGAACAACCTGCTTCCAGAAGCGGTGAATGCTCCAACACTGGAAGTTTTTAAGAAGAGACTAGACAGTCATTTGTATGAAATGGTATAGGGTTTCCTGCCTGAGCAGAGTGTTGGACTGGAAGACCTCCAAGGTCCCTTCCAACTCTGTTATTCTATTCTATTCTGTTCTGTTCTATGTCACATATATTATCAGTGTTTTTTTTCTAAAAAAAAAAAAAAAGGTACCGGAACTCACACATGTCATATAACCCACTTTGCCTACCCTACAAGGTTCCATCCAAAAAAGGTGCCGGAACTCTGTTCTGGGCGTTCTATGAGAAAAAAAGCCCTGTGTATTATCTACTATCATTAAGAGTGGATGCAGTTTTGGGGAGACTCTGGATTTGGGTTGTCTCCATCTTCAGTTTGGGTGGGGTTTCACTCCCCCATTCAACAGTGGTACGCAGTCTGAGGGTTATCTTAAAGTCGCAGCTCCTGTTCAATGAACAATGGTAGCTGCGACCAAGAGGGCCCTTGCACAACTTTATCTAGTGTGGCAGCTGTGTCTGTTCCTGGATCAGAAGGCCTTCTAGACTATCACTCATGCTTCAGCCACCACAGAGTTGGCCTTCTATATGATGCTGTTCTAGTTCTATAGAAGCTGCAATTCTATGGAAGCTGCAGTTGAACCAGAATGTAACAGCACAAGCAATGTTGGTAATCCCACAGTACGTTTATATGAGACTATTACTTCTTGAGTTGCACTGGTCACCATTAGGCTTCCAGGTGCAATTCAAGGTGTTGACTAACACCTATAAAGCTTTTCATGGCATAGGTTCTCCTCCTATCTCCCATGGTTCCTGCCCATCTGAATCAATATGCCTCTGGCCCCCTCAATTAAACAATACCACCTATTGGGATGCAATAGACTATTGCAGCACCTGCCATCTAGAACCTTTTCCTTCTCCTTTTCCGTGTGGTATGGTACATTCCATTCCTTCCACAAGCTTATCAAGTATCTAGGTATGCTAAAGGCCCTGATAAGAGCAGCAGTAAAACCCAGAATTTTGGCTCTATTTTTCATGATACTTCATGTGCTATCAAAACATGACATTGTTGCCATGGAAAATCACTCGAACCCACGCTTGTTTTATAGTTTGTATAGACTATAGAATATGTCTACTATAACTTTATAGTAGCTAATGAACTACCATAAAAATAAACTGCTACAACCATTCAAAATGAGAGCATGTTTCACCCTACTTCCGCTCTTTGCTTGCCTTCCGTGTCACAATGCCTATTTCTTTTTCAAATGCCTATTTGTAAACTAGAAATGTGTCAGAGTTTATTTTTCTTTCTACGCAAGAAGTTTCTTAATAAAGTAAAGATGTCATGAAATCAACAAAAATGCTACTGAGGATATGTATTCAAAGAGATTCCCATAACATTCAACCTTTTATATGATTAAATTCCAGTAATTCCTGAATTTGGCAACCATTTTTCTAAGCAAAGGAAGAGACGTTGGATATTTGAGATTGTTTAATCATTTTATTTCCTCCCCTCCCCCAAGCTTTTAAAGTAGTTTTATCTGTTAATTGGAATTACTGGAGATCTAGAGAAGAAAGCTAACAAGTTATGGACTCACAGGCAGAAACAACAGCAAAACCTCATTGGCAACTCAGGCAAAGAATGGCCTGTTACAATGCTGAGCCAGAAATTCTTAGGTTTTTTTTTTAATCTTGTCTTTTTAAAATACAGGTTGTCCTCAACTTACAACAGTTTGCTTAGTGACCATTCAAAGTTACAACGGTACTGAAAAAAGTGAGTTATGACCATTTTTCACCCTTATGACCATTGCAGCATCCCCATGGTCACGTGATTTACATTCACATGTTTGAAAACTGACTCATATTTATGATAGTTGCAGTGTCCCGGGGTCATGTGATCACCTTTGCAAAAGCAAAGGGGGAAACCAGATTCACTTAACAACCACGTTACTAATTTAACAACTGCAGTGATTTACTTGACAAATGTGACAAGATAAGTTGCAAAATGCAGCAAAACTCACTTAACAAATTTCTCACTTAGCAACATAAATTTTGGGCTCAATTGTGGTCATAAGTTAAGGATTACCTGTAGTAATTCAAGACAGCTAACATACCTAGTATTTCTTCCTCTTTCTTCTCTTTTCCCACAACAATAACCTTCTGAGGTGAGCTGGGCTGAGGGAGAATAAACTGACCCAAAGTCACCCAGCTGGCTTTCATGCCTAAGGCTTGACTAAAAACTCAGCCTCCTGGTTTGTAACCTGGTGATTTAACCACTGGACCATACTATTTTTATGGTTTTTTAAAAATTCATTTATATAAACTGGAGACCTCTATAACTGAACAGCAAATTACTAAACTGGGGGAACAAATTAAACAGAAGAGATCCATCAAAAATATGAAAGGAAATTGGGACAACCATAACAGGAAATTGCAGAGACAATCCCAGCTATGAAATTGGGAAAAGCCCTTGTTCTTGATGGCTTTCCAACTGAATGGTGCAGTGCAGAAGTTTTATAGTTTTATTAGTATCTAAGTGTATTTTCCCCCCAATGTGCTGTGTTTATCAATGTAGTTTTCATATTGTATTTGTATGCTATTTTAACTGTGTAACCTGGCTACGGTCTTTGGATTTGGCAATCTATAAATCTAATTCAGTAGCAAAAATAAGTTAAGAATGAAAATCTATTAAGGCTGGATCTTAATGTTAAGTATTCATCTCAGGGCCTAACTTTACAGAAATTTGCTAGATGACTAAAACAAAAGAATATTTTTTTTAAAAAAAACAACAACAACTTTAGCATAGATTACTTGGAAATACAAATATGTATACCAGATTGGTGCCCCTGGCTTCAGTGGAACTAATCGGCCTTAAATCTGAGCAAGTTGATTTAACTAGATTACATATGAAGCTGCAAGTGAATTAAAAAGAGCATAAAAAGAGCTTGCTGGCACTGAGCAGTTAGAAACAAAATAAAACAAGCTCCTGGCTTTAACTCCATGGAACACAAAACAGCATCAATTGAAGCAAGACAAAATGAGGTCAGGTGGGGTCACTGAGGATGAGAAGTACTCCACCCAGGACTGTCATATTTTTTACAAAGTAAAGCTGCAATCTTGTGCTTGATTTATTTGAGAATAAGCTGCACTGTGCTGAACTGGATTTGCTTCTAAAAAAGATGAAACACTGTAATGATAAACATGTTTATACATCTTAGAGTCAGTATGACACACTGAGTAAAAGTGTATCTAGACCCAGCCCTTGTGAATGTCAATAAATATGACATTTATGTGTATTTATTATTTTTTAGCCCTAAATCTTATTGTGGCAACAGGAGTAACAGAAGAAGGAGCATATATTGCTTGGATCATTCCAGTAAGTTACAAATTATGTTTTCTTCTCACACTGGTAAAATAAGAAAACTGACACCTTGTCTGTTGTAGCTTCAGGATTTTGATTTTCTTCCTTAACAGAACCACAATTTAATTTAAACTGGAACGCCCAGTCACTAAAGTTTGAGGTAACAGATCTGTAATGTTTAATATAGCAAAGGAGAAGAATTATCAATCAATTTCAGATTAATCATGTTATCTATTGTAATTTTAATGAAATGTAAATGAAATGAAATCACTTTTATTTTTTGTCCTAGTCTCATTCCTGTTTTTTGGAATGAGGTCCACAACATGGCTTTTGGCCTGGAAAATTTACTTCTTCCTGACTCACATAGCAAATCTAAAAAAAGAGGGATCAGAAGCAAGAGATGCAATTATAATAATTCAGTACAGTAAACCTTCTTTTATATATATAGTTTGAAATGGATTGCAATCAGCTCCTAATAAAAATAAAAACTACTGTAATTTATACATGCCTTTAGAAAGCAGACATTAAAGTAAATTTAAGTATAATGTACATTTTTAAGTTAACTTTATATTGTTATTTTTTTTCTTTCTGCAAACCTGGGATTGATAAATTTAATGAATGAGATTCCTCTGTACAGAGCCTGAGATCTCTTCTCATAAACTACATTTCTCAAGGGTCCAAAGAAGAGAGAATGAATATTACTATCTATTTAACTCTACCATGTCTAAATGTGCTATAGAAAAATGTTGCATATTTAAAAAACCTAAAAGGGCAGCAATAATCAACGCTTTACCTGATACAGTTCTATCCGTTGTTCTGATACACGAGCTTTTGGATTCTGTAAGCGGAAGACTCTAAATTCTGCTTTCACTAAGTTGGAAGCATTTTTCTCCATTGCTGAGACATCAAACCTCACTCTTCTAAAATATGGGTTTTGATTGCTTGTTGAGATGAAATCTGCAAGAAATTAAAATTATAAATACAAAGCTTTTTTTTTTACAGACTGCAACATAAGACAGATCCCAGAAACAGTGACGGAAATGTCTTTAGGATGATACAACTTCCAGCAATCAATTTTGAGATCATTAACTGTTTAATCGGATAAACAAACATATGTGTTTGGTTACAGAAACAGCAGATTAATAGTGATCAGAAAAAATATTCCCAAATTTATTTCAGGGCATGCATTTAACCCTATTCTTTTAAAGCAACCATGATTATAAATTGGGGCATACTCATGACAGTTATATTTTTTAAAATGACCCAAATAGTTCCATAGTGGAACTAAAACCCAGTAGCTACTGGTTTGCGATGGTTATTTCAAACAGGAAAACCCAATCTGCCTCAGTTAGGCAGCCCTGAAATGTGCTGGGATTACATCTACCAGAATTCCCAGCCAAACTCAATATGAGTGATCCCATTTGCATTAGAGCTAACCGTAAGTGGGAGAACTTATGTACAGTATTCCCCTGGAGAGCTGTTTGTTTCCTAACCTACAACAGTTGCACAAATCTTTTAAGAACCTGGCTTTGTTCCCAAGCCTGGGGTTAGGGTAACTGTTAAGCCCCCGTTAGTTTCTTTTCTAGGTATTGGACTGTTTTTCCAGATGTACGTGTTTTTTTCTTCATTTTTTTTCTTAGTTTTGTGATGTAAGCCACCCAGTGTTGTTTCAGAGTTGAGTAGCTCTTAATCCAATGCAATAAATGTATCAGCAAACAAATAAAGGGGGGGGGAGCTTGGCTGCACTCCACCAGCAGTAGTTGTGGGGCAACTGAGAGCAGGTATCCTAACTGATTTGGCAGGGGTGAGTGAAGTAACAAAAGCAAACAATCATATACAGTTTCTCTTTCTTTGCAATTAACCATAAGTATATGGTATTCACTCTGGGTGGGTTGGAGAAATACTAATCATTCCTCTTTTTTGCTTTGCTTTTAAAAATCAACCCCTGCATGCCTGCTGACAAGTAAACAAAGCACGAGAGCAAGAGTTGTGAGTGGTTTTTTACTTTTCGGCTACCCTGCTACCTGTTTGGGCAGCCCCTTGAAATACTAACCAAAGCATCGGGGTAAGATGCCACAATAGCTGATGAGTTGTAAGCCCATAAAAAAAAACCCATGGCCGCCCATTTAGCAATTAGCTGCCCACAGAATAACTATTTCTAAACCATGAATGCATGTTCATGCACAGCCCAGCTCAGCAAACCATGCTGTGGTTATTGTGTAGTGAGAAAGTGCCAACAGAGGCAACAATGTGGACTTCAAAATCTTCACAGCTTACACTGACCACAGCTTTCACCACTTGGAAAGTGGTGAACCATCCCTGAATAACATTTTCAAGATTTGAAAGCACTCAAGAAAAGGAAGCATTTCGGCCACAGTCATACCACTGAATAGTTTTTTTTAAATAAAATATAAATAACTTTAGATGTAAAAGCAGATCTAGCATATTGATACTCATTGGCTGCAAAAAAAAGTTCTCAAAATTCATTTTTAGTGTCTGAAGTTTGCAAAGGTTATCACAGAGCAGTGTTGAAAGGCCCAGTTACAATCCCTGGGACCTAAACAGAGCAATGTCACTTTGCAACGTCATTTTCTTTGAAGGTGTTTTGTAGCATTTACTTGCACATCTTCTTTTACACCTCTGTTTACTATATAACAGATATAGGATTAGCCAATAAATTATTCCCTAACAGAACAATAAACAATAAAATAGAACAATTTGCCTCCAGATGTTGTGAATGCTCCAACACTGTAAGTTTTTAAGAAGAGATTGGACAACCATTTGTCTGAAATGGTACAGGTAATCCTTGAGTTGCAAGCATTCCCTTAGTGAATGTTCAAAGTCACGCGATAAACACCCCCTAGTGCTTACGAGCAAATCCTAAAATTATGAATGTTGCCGTACCACGGCAGTCGTTCATCCTTACAAGTGACCACAGTGGCACTGCAAACATTCACCCTGGTTATTCTCTTCCTTCCCCCCCCCCCGGGTCTCCCTAGGCACTAGGCCTTCAATACTCACCCTGCAAAGATCGAGATCCTTCACTTTCTTGGCTGCTCCAGGCCTTCGGTGCGTTCACAGAGAATGGAGGCCTAAAGTAATGCAAGATCACATGAGATCAATGGTGCAAGATCTCATGCTACTGATCTCACATGATCTCATGCTACTTTAGGCCTCTGTTCTCTGCAACAGAGAATGGAACTAAAGCTGGGGGACGCTTCTGCGTGCCTCTGGAGGCTGGATCCAGCCTCCAGAGGGCCATGGAAGCATTCCCCAGCCTTAGATCTGGGCGGCAGCAGCCTGGAAAAGGCCTCCAATGCCCAAATCGGGCATCCAGAGGCACACAAAAGTGTCCCTTGGCCTCACTTCCGGGTGGCAGCAGTCTGGAAAAGGCCTCCAACACCCGGATCCGGCCTCCAGAGGCACACAGAAGCATCCCCCAGCCTCTGATCTGGGTGGCAGCAGGAACTGCGGCAGAGAGGAGATGGATCTTTTCAAGGTGAGTCCAGCGCAGCATGAAGGAAGAGAGAAGCATGAGGTATATTAGTGGGTCGGGGAGGCCTTGGGGGCCTGTTCCATCACTAGGTCCTCCATGAGATACCTCATGTTCACTTAACAAGCCGCATGGGTCTTAACAAGCAGGGAGTGATCTTGTTCGAGGTACGAGATTCACTCCCACAAATTTTCGAGTTACGAATGGGAAACCTTTAGAAATTTAGCCATTTTGCAGGAATAACCATAGTTGGAAATCTGCTCCATTTCAGCTATAAATGCAGGGTTTTTTTCTCTTCTTCTCTAAAGAGCCAGAAGCATCAAACTTTCTTTGATATGCTGTCCTAAATAAGTGGAACTAATTCAATATGTTTCCTGTTGCAGGGAGACATAAACAACTTTTCTTTTCTTATTGGAAGAAAACGCAGACTATCCAGGACTGCCTTTACTGATTTGCTCAGTCTCTCTCATTCCTGCTAGCAGGAACTGAGAGCAATCAAATCATTCCCATGAAGGTGAGTAATAAATTTCCTTCCTTCCTTCCTTCCTTCCTTCCTTCCTTCCTTCCTTCCTTCCTTCCTTCCTTCCTTCCTTCCTTCCTTCCTTCCTGATCTTTATTTACAGCAGCCACGGGCTGGGCTTTGATGCTCAGTGTGAAAATGTGTGAATGCAAATATTTATTAGAGTCACTTGAATATGATTAAAATTTTTTGCAATGCTCTGGCTCCCTTCCCTAAACCTATGCCTACTAAGTCTGTGTTAAGTTATTTAAGTTTCATCTGATAACATAAATTAATTAAAGCAAACAAAAAGCACAATGAACAGAAACCAGTCCCTTCTGTTCAGGGAAAAGCCGTTCTTCCAGGCCTGTTTAGAGCTTCCTCCCTGAACCACATACAGGCTTCTGTCCAGAAGTGTCTCCTCCATGTTATGAAACATGGTAACTGATAGATTTGCATGGAAAGCAAATCCAAATGAAGCTGTTATTAGTTGGCCACTAAGTGACTTTCTGGCATGATCCCATGCTTTGTTGCCCAGGGAGCAAAAATGACAAGCTTCCTCTAAAAACAAACAAACAAACTAAAAAAAAGAAACAGGGCCTCCAATTGGAATCCCAACCCTTACCTAAAGTACTGCCCTCCTTCACTCCTACCCCTTTTGATATTCTGATGCAAATGTATCATAGAAGGACAGCTGTTTTACTCTATGGTAGTGCTTCTCAATTTGGTCGAATTTAAGGTATGTGGATTTCAACTTCCAGAATTCTCCATGCTGGCTGGAGAATCCTGGAAGTTGAAGTCATACATCTTAAAATTAGGACAATTAAGATACATTGGCGTATGGTGACCTAAAATCAGAAATTTAATAATACAATTTCCAACAAATGTTATTAAGGTATAAGCATTCAGGAGCTGCACTGAATGGATGGACTGATGTAGGATTTAAATCTCAACAAAGGCAATGAGGTGGGTTTTTTTTATCACATTACCATTATTAACTGGCAATCTTCCTCACATGTAAAAACATTTGCATAAATAGATAATAAATGATGGGGAAGATGCAAAACAAAGCGAACAAAACAAAGTAGCCCATATTCTAAGGGCAGATTAGTACCAAATTTAGATAAGTAGGAATTTGTGCCCTTATTCGAAAGATCATTTGAAGACCAAGGATTGTAAAAGCTGCAGCATACAAGCTGTTAAAGCTTTCTTCTCTCCCATCATTTCTCCATTTCAAATTATCCTCCAAAGTGATCCTTTTTACCCACACCACGCCTGTTTGCTGTTTCTATAATATATGCATCTGTTAAGGACTGAAGACTGAAATGGGTTAAATTTCCCCATACTTTCCCAAACCTACTCATCATTGGAAGTTGTTCAGGATAAAGGTCTTGGGATTACGGTGAGCAGTTATATGGATGTTTCAGCTCATTACAAAATGTGGGGTGTGTGTGTGCAGAGGGGGCTCTTTTTGGAATATGCTCTCAGGAACCCTGTGGCTGGTTGCATGTGCTGAAAAGACATTTTCAGCTTCTTGCAAGCCTCTGGAATGACTGAGATTAAATATCATGGCCTCATTTGTGGAGGAGTCCTGAGAGGAACAAGACAGGTCAAGTGATCCCACCGAACCATTTGCATCAGGTGAACAAGACTTCAGCATAGTACCTGAGTTAGAATCATTCCCCATTAGTCTGATATCAGATTTAAAATGTAGCCATGCAGCCTAGGTGAACAATAATTCCACTGGGTTGAATACTGGAAGTATCTCAATGTACTTTCGTAAGGGAGAACTTCTTGGGAATGAAGGTCTACTCAACAGCCAATATTGTGTTTGGAGGTTATACAACCAAATCAGGCCTAAAGAGCAGAGCAGAGCTACTGAAAGCAAATCAATAACTAAATAATCCTACCAGGATCAATGAGTTCTGATTGACTAGGAACTACAGTAGTGTGAACTACAGCCTCTTGTAAAGTTGTTCTGCAGTTCTATGTTTCCTGGATGTTGACTTTCATTATCCTCATCATCACTCCTTTCCACCTTGATATGTCTACTGACTTTTACTCTCTATACTCTTTGGTATAGCTCTCTATGAAACATCCCTTTTTGGAATTAAATTCGGGATATCACAACTATGACTTGCCATTCCTATCTGTACTTAGGAAAGGAGAATGCAGTTTATAGACAATGGAGCCATTAGTAATTTCTGGTAATTGGCAAAAGCTAAGTGATGCAATCATAATGGAGAAGCAAAGATACTTCAGAATGAAGACAACTGGCTTTACCTCTGTCACAGACATTTTAAAATACCTTGTGCCTTTTAAATACCCATTTCGCTAGAGGAGAAAATAGAACAGAACAACTAATTTATTAATACAGGGTACCTTGACACGCAATTGCTCTGAAACTCATCGAAGTTGATACTCAATGCATTTTGACATGAAAATTTGTCCCAGTACTCATCATTTATTTGGTACTCACGCACAAGCTAGAACTGGTCAGGGTCGGTTGCCTTGTGACTCACTACATTATTCCTTATGGGAAAAATGTGTTTGGTACTCATCAATTTTGGTACTCATCATGCCTCTGGGAACCAATTAATGATGAGTACCAAAGTACCACTTTAATGTAACAACTAATCACTTTCAACAATCTTCAAATTTCTTGTCACACTCTAGCTAATTTGCTTCAACTCCTTAATGTGTGAGCAATCATGGCCTCAGGAGGAACATATGTTTATGTTTAACTCTAGTAAATCTGGGAGTGACATATAGATTTATATATATATATATATATATATATATATATATATAATGCTATGGATCACATCCCTTCACAGAAGCAACATGTGTATGTACATCACATTCATATTAAATTACTGTATTTTCAAAAATAGTTGTTTGGATAAAAATGACTTCTTTCTGTTTCATATGATACATTGACCATATCTATGGATATTTTAAATACTTTTGTAAAAATAATAATAAATGAAGTGTTATGCATTATGCTTTAAGTAGGGATTTGAAGAACAACCAAATCATACCACAATAAGGGGCGAACTATCTGAGCAGAAACTGAAAGATACTACTGGGACTGGTAATAGTACTTAAAATTATGAAAATAGAAGGGAAAAAAGGACATAGCTTTGAAATGATGACTGTAATTGGCTATTATACGCAGTAATGAATGAAGTTTAAATTCTTTCACATGTGTCTGCATGTGAAAATTGTCCCAGAACTGCTGATGTAATTTCTATCACGTTTCAAAGTAGCTTTCCTATCACTGGGCATTAAGCAGATAATCAGTTTTTCCACTATATTCCTAGTAATGTCTATATCAACAATCTGAAAAATACTGATTCCTAGTAAATGGCTTGAAATACAAGGACTTTACTCATTAAGAAATTGGTTGATGTATGGGCAACATGAGTTCATTCCACACAAGTTTCAAGTAGCTATTTTCTAGTTTATTGCTACTCTACAATCTAAACTAACTTGATCAGAGGAAAAGTATTGTAACGAAGACACATAAGGCTGGTAGCCTTAGCAATGGATATACACTCCAGGCTAAAATGCAATAAAACAATTTTGAGCTTCAGAGATACCCACGGGGTGGGGGAGACTATATTTCTTATAGACTTAGTACAGTACAGAACACCCCAAGCATAATGGGAGCACTGTCAAAATTCACTCTGACTTTGCTCCTTGTTTTATCTGAGCAATCCCATAGCAAGAAACTGCTTGACAACAAAAATCTAAGAATTGCTCTAACTGACTTTTTGTTCAGTCTGTGGAGATTCTCAGTCATCCAGGTCATAATTGTCCCAAAGATGCTTTTTTCACAAGGCAACTGGACTTTCTTCTTTTTCTTTGAAGATGTTTTGCTTCTGATCCAAGAAGCTTCTTCAGCTCTGACTGGATGGTGGGGAATGGAAGGATCTTTATACTCCTTGCAGACAGCTGTCATTTGCATTCTTTTAGAGAGTCATTGAGGCAGGAATATCAGAAAAGCTCAGACGAAAAGCTTCAACGAACACAACATATGTGCACACTTCAAACCCAAGAATACAGTAAGGCAGAAGCTTGTCCACCGCAAGGATAAAACACCCAGACACAAACTGAGCAACGTGGTATATGCAGTACAATGCAGTAAGTCATGTGCAGATCTGTACATTGACAAAACAAAACAACCACTTCATAAATGCATGGCACAACATAGGAGAACAAACTCATCAGGAGAAGATTCAGTAGTCCATCTGCATTTAAAAGACAAAGGCCACTCTTTCGGATACAGCAAACTCCACATTTTGGACAGAGGACCTCTGGTTTGAAAGAGGGGTCAAAGAGGCCATCTATGTCAAAACTGAACATCCCTCTCTCAACAGAGAGGGAGGGTTATGACATCATCTGTCTCCAGTCTACGATACAGTCCTTTCAACAATTCCAAGGTTCCACACCCATTTGCAATACTCAGGTGACACCGATGACACAGATAAACCTCCAGGTGACCTCAACGACTCTCTAAAACAGACATGTCAAACTCGCAATGTCACATGATGTCACGAGACGTATCAGGACTGTTTTGCCATTGCCGGAAATGGGGTGGGCGCAGCTTCCGTGTGATGTGTCTGGCCCGTGGGCTGGCAGTCTGACACCCCTGCTCTAAAAGAATGCAAATGACCAGCTGTCTGCAAGGAGTATAAAAATCCTTCAATTCCCCACCATCCAGTCAGAGATGAAGAAAGTCCAGTTGCCTTGTGAAAAAAAAAAAGCATCTTTGGGTTTTTGTTCAGTCCTAAAGCAAATGAAATTATTTGATATAATACACAGAGGGGGAAAGTAGGATGTAATATAAATTTATCCTTTTAGAGGCATAGTATTGCAAAATTTTGGAACTTCTACTTTAGAAGATTCTAAGTTTTGAACTAGCCCTCAAGGTAGAAAAAGTTTCAGCTCTGAGCCCTTTCTTAGTTCTGTCTTTGGTCAGCTGCATTCTTTTTATTTTATTTGTTTATTAAATTTGTTTGTTGCCCATCTCACATGAGGCAACTCTAGGTGGCTTACAATGTTAAAAGCAGTAAAAGTATACATACACACATACATATGTGTGTTTATGCATAGATTCGCATACAATAAAAATATAAATTATGATTAAAAGATGGGAAAGGAGGGAGCAGGATGCACAGGGAGGAAGTGGGATCTATTATTGGTTCATCAACCAGCTATAGCATGATACTCCCCTATTGGTAGAGCCAGGTCTTCATGGCTCTTACAAAAGGTCAGGAGGGTGGGTGAGATCTCACCCCAGGGGGCAATGTGTTTCCTAAGGGCCAGTGCCACAGCAGAGCAGACTCTTCCTGGACCCCACCAGCTGGAATTGCTTGATCAATGGAATCCACAGCATTCCTATTCTACAGCTTGGTAGGCTTGTCCCATTGGGGTGAGACAGTTCCCCAAATAACCTGGACCCATTGTGTGCAGGCCTTTAAAGGTAATAACCAACACCTTCAATTGCCCCAAAAGCAAGCCAGCAGACAATGCAGCTCACGGAGCAACCTTTCTTCAGTTGTCATATTAACTGTCAAATAATGAAAGGTAAAATATGAATATAATGGAATATAAACTGTTAAAAATGACATTGAGAAGCAATATTTAAAGTAACTTACACTTTCCATAACAGGTACATGAGGGAAAATCTATGATCACTTTGCAAAATGTCTTCAGATACATCACTCATATTTGTTCTGAGATGCCTTGCAGCCTATGTTCCAGCAGTAATATTTGAGTACCAAAAAGTTGCATCCCAATGCCTCTTGGTATGAACCTTATTTTACTGTCTTATTTCTTAATTGTAAAGCCAGTTAGAAAAACTTGCATTAGTTGGCTGCAGATATTTGCCTTACTTTGATGTTGCTTGAAAACAAAATAAAACATCCCTTTATTGTCTCGATCTGGTTGTTGTGCCTATGTTTGGTTATGCCAAGAGCACTGAGCGTTTGGGATCCCAGCTTGATGTAATAGATAATTTAAAATTTATCATCCCTGGTAGAATACAAGTGTTCTATTTTTTGATTAAAAGAAAGCAGGTCTGTCTCTGCATGACCTGAAAAATCTGCTTTTCTGGTGGTACTAAACTTGGGCTTCAACCGACATATCCTTCAAGCTCTAGGACAAGCAGATGAATATCTAATATTACACATTTAAGACTTAAGAAGAGCTTAGTTGGGAGGTCCAGAGAACCAAGCTGAATTTATGGCAATTGAAACAGGAGAGGCTATTCCTAGCCCAATCTGTGTCCTCCATATTCTCCTCTGATATTTCAGATAAGCAACAAAAGTCCTTTGGCTCATGCTGAAACATCTGAGAAAAAGTCCCTTCCAAAGCACTATCAAAATTGCATCTTTGGCCTGAAGATAATGTCTCCTGTATCACCAGTGAAATAAAATACTCCAGTAAATGTGTGTTGTTTTTGGAAAATTTTCAGGCATGCACTTCAGTATTCTGCTTACACTGGGTGTTTTTTTTTTTAAAGGAAATATATCCATAACACTTTCATCTCCTTCCACGAAGAACAACTTCTCTGCTGGCTTATATTAATGTTTTGAATTGCAAACCTATCTAGCTCTTAGCAAACAGGACAAAAATTGAGACAAGCAAGATCATCCAGTTTGGCTGCATAAAGTTAGCTATACTGATAGATAATATTGTTAGGAAACTGAACTATAAATGAGAAAATCCCCAATGCAAATCTTTCTTCAATGAATTGTTATAGATCTTGGATAAGTCACAGATTTTCAGCAACCTGAAACGCCTGAAACTTGGAAGGTCAATAATTCTGACTGACTTTGCAGGAGTATTATTTTATTTCTCAAAACCATCTATTGCAAAGGATCTATGGCCAAGGATTACAGCTAGGTTACATGCAGAAGTTGGTAAATGCTTAGAAGCACTGTACAAACATTAAGTCTTAAATTAGATTCACCCACTGCCTTATTCTAAAAAAGAAAACTAGAATTGTCTGTTTCCTTTGACTGGAAAGCCTATCTGGGAGTTCAGAGGGAAGCCCTTCACATGTCCATCAGATCCTTTGTTATGGGATTTCACCACAGATTAAACCTAGAGTCTATTGTGTGCAAAAATTACATTCTTTCCCAAATTAATTACAAAACTTCAGATACTAAAATGACTAGAATAGATTCAAGGTGTAGACATTATTTTAAACCAGCCTTCACTGCTGATTCCAATCTTAATATATTAATGCGGCCTACAAGGCTTACTTAATTCCAGACACCTCTGTCTATCTCTCTGTTGATAGCTTGGAATTATCTGATGCTACCAAGCCCCTTATTAGGTGATTAGAGTAGTGATCTCTGGCTACTGTCAAAGCTTCATCCAGGGCTCGGCAATAAATTTTGAAACTCAGATTCACCCCTAGGAGCTAGCAGTAGAGTCAAGGATATGCTATATCTGTCACTGCATAGATATAAGAAGCCCTAATAATGAAGATGGTCAACTACTGTGGAATCAAGTAATCAAGCCTTTTATTTGTAACTCCTTCAGGGTATAAATCTTATGTCTCTTTGTCATGGCCTTACAAACATCCTGTTACTTATTTTTAAGCCTTGGAAGTGGAGAGCATCTACACCAAATGTTGATAATTGTCCTATCTAATTTCAGGCCTTTGGTTCTAGCCTTGCCAACTTTAGTCTTAAAAGTATGTACAAATCACTCTATACTGAAAATTTAAGTAGACATATACTGTTTTATAGAACATTCTGTTGCTTATCATTATTTCACTATTTCTGGAGGTCATCAAGATGGTAAAAGATTATTTAGAAATCCAGTTTAGGAGTGAATGTTGAGTGGGGTCAGGTCAAAACTAATTTAAGCTTTTTTAAATAATTGTTTGTGTGTTTGTTTCCTAGGTGTTAAGTCATCTTCAGTTTTTGCTACAGTTTTTGTGAATTAATTTTGGGAGGTGAATGGGAGACTTTACCCCAAGACAAACAGTACTTGTGAAGTCACAGTTTAGATTTATCAATCACACTTTATTGCTAGTATGGCATAGGAGCGAATCACCAAGGGATAACTACAGCAGTCATATAGATTCTTCCTATCTAAGTTATCTAGTTTCTCCTGGTCCATAGATTGGGAAATAATCTTAGTAAGTTGATTTTACTATATGAACCCCCATTTCAACAGATTAACGTTGTCATTTAATGTATGAACATTTCTATATACCTAAGTCCCGATATGTTATAATCATCCCTTTTGTCCAAATGACAAGAAATAAAGAGGTGGAATAGCAAGGACTGGCACAATGAGATGGTGAGAGACAGACTCTTAGGAACATAATGCTAGCAACAGCAATACTAAACTTGCTGAAGATGTCCAAAATACACTTACAGCAGAAGATGAAAATCTGGGGCCAGCATGGTATCCAGACTTAGGTAATAAAAGCAACGTGTAGTTTTGGGAATTTCTAATTGACTGCCAATAAGTTTTGTGTGTTAAATTTAAATGCATAAGGAATTCCCTCATACAATACAAATTAGAGAACAGACAATGTTATGTGAACTATACCTAAAATTTTATATAAGTATAAAGTACACACATATAGTGTTTAGAAAGGTAATGCATTCAGAATATTAACTAAGAGTGGTTAGAACTAACTTTTTTTGTTATCTAGCAGAAGGATAGAGATTTATAGATTTATAGTGCAGGAAGCTGGATGAACATGAGAAGATAAACAAGGCTGTGCTAGACCAGACCAAAAGTTCATCAGGTCCAGTAATCAAATGATTACTCTGATTACTCTGATAAGAACTTTCTTTTTTTCCCTTCCTTAATGGGGTATACTACTCTGCATCTAGAAATTTAAGGTAGCCACCATACTGGCTGTTATTTTCTCTGTAACTTTTCCCACATCCTGCTATTTAAGCCATATAAATCAGCAGCCAACCTCCAGCAGTAAAACCCATAAGCTAATTATGCACTGTGTGAAGAGGCCCTCTCTTGTGTCCTGAATCTTTTGCCAAATACTGTTATAGAAAGAGTCCAGGTTCTAGTGGTAACAGAAGGGGAACATCTCTGACTTCATACAGTGCATCATATCTTCTTTGATCATCTCTTTTATGATCATGTCAGAAATTAATTTTGAAAGACAACTGCATTTAAGTTTTCAGAGTCTGGCCATCGTAGGAACCAGATTACATAGCAAATTCCACTATTGGAAATGTAGACTGTAGCTGATCTATGATTAAGCCATTTGATGATTATAGCCCCTGCTCAGCTCTTGGCTTGCTACCCATTAACTACATCAGTAGGAGTGGTGTAGCAAATATAAATTGGTGTTAGGTTAGACAAGCATTTGCTTATTCCTTACATGCTCTGTTTTGCACAAGCCAGTTTCAAATACAATTTAAGAACATACTACAATCTTGCTTCTAATATGTAAATACCTGACCACCAAAAATGCAAAAAATCCAACTCCACTAATAATGGATTCTTGTGTTTTTGCCATCAAGTTCTCATCAAAGAACCACAAAGGAATCAAAATGAATTGGATGTTCTCCCTGCCCCAAATTTGGCCTTGTTTCTCCTAGCCTCAAAACACTTCCACAATTACCCTATTACTGTCCAAGTGGTTTTCTACCATTACAGAAATAAAACTTGGATCATAATTGCAGTGGTATATATCCTTCTCATAACTTGGTGCCTTCCAGATGTGCTGGGACATAACTCCTGGAATTCCTAGTCAGACTCAATATATTTGGAGGACATCATATTGGGGAAGGCTGCGCTATACACTATAATGAAGACAGAGGCTCCAGTGGATTAGGTTGCAGCAGTAATGGAAAGCCTGGACTTTTGTTCCAGCAGTCTAGCAATCATGGAAAGTTTCCAGCAGTCATGGAAAGCATGGAACATTTATAATAACATGAAGACGGTTTTCGTAGGTGTGCCATCATTCCCTCTATTTCCTATAGTCATACTCTGAGTATTATAGCATATATAGCCCAAAAAGAACGACCCATGCATGTAAGGAAAAGTAAAAGGTTTGTAGAATATTTTTAATAAAGAACGAAAAAGGATCCAATTCAGCTTAATTAGTTAGATGCTCTGTCCTGATGGATTTCTAACTACCACATAATCAGAGCAGAATATAATGGAATGTTTAGAACAAAGGTTTTGGGCACCAGGGACCGGTTCCATGGAGAGAGTTTTTTCTGCAGACCGGAGGGGGCATGGTTTTCGGTGCTGCCTGCATCTCATGGATGGGGCTTTGCTTTTTTGTATGGACTGGTTCCTGGCATGCCGCGGCCCGGTACTGGTCCACAGACCGGAGGTTGGGAACCCCTGGTTTAGAATACAGAATGTTGCATTATTTGTTGCCTGTTTACATTTAAATACATATGTAAAAGATTATATTGAAAATTCAGGAATGATAGAGTTAAGATACAAGCTTTTTATTCCTTTTCTAATTTTTGAAAAATATCAATCTTATTCGCTAAGCTACATTAGATCATCACTTTACTTTCTACTATTTCCTCAAAGATCATTTTCTTTTTGTGTTCTAAAGATAGGAAAGGACAAATTCATCTTAAAACTAGCTGAAACTTAAGTATAATATTTGAGGTGCCTGATGGAAATCTGGGACATTAGGAATGAACATTCTGAAGTTTTTTCTTACCTGTAAAAATACATCTGGGAGAATATGGCTTTAATGACTAAAATTATTGTTATAGCTGAAAAATTCTGCTAGGGTAGATACAGATTATTTCATTTTTAACACATTATAGCTCTATAAGTTAGCAAGTCTCATTGTCTTTTTCCTTCCAGGCATGAAACTTTAGTAATAGACACTAGCAGTGACACTGGACATATTAGTCTTACAAGGTTTTGTGATATAAGTATATTTTTACATGTTTACTCTAAAGCAAATTCCATGTTCAAGGTAGAGAACGGCAGTGTTTCAAATGTATTTTTAATTTATTATCTGCCATGGATTTTATGCAGCATATAGCTTGTTAACAGCAGATATTTAGTATTGTCACTGAAGTTTTTTGGTTTAATAAACTTTAACTATACCACTAGGTTACAGACCTGTAGAAATCCAAGACTCTGAAAATATACAGTAGTCCAGATACATTAGTATGAGCAACTAGAGTAGCTTATTGGCCTATGAAGACAGCTTTAATTTACAACCATATTGTTAGTAGAGAAGATATGTAATTTATCAACCCAGATGATCTGAGGGATCTATCTGTTTCTACAAAAATTGTATTCCCAGACTACTTCTTACATCTGAATAATTCATTCTTGGGAGAACTTGCCAAGTAGATTTGCCTTTTACTATTGTAAAAATTGTCAGTCCTGCTAATTTTAGACTACTCTAACCACTTCTTGGTCTCTGAGAGCCTGATAAGAAGTTGACCTTTAGTTTATCAGGGTAGGATCCTCCTCTCTCCTAAATAACTCTATAGGGCATTCCTATATATTGTCAGGATACTACATTAAACTCTTTAACCAAATATCTGCATTTATGTTAACACTGTCCATGTGAAAAGGATTATAATTACTTGAGTAGTGCCACAGCCAGAATATGCTCTGAACAATCCTCGGTTCCACATCAATCCCAGAAAACCCAACCCAACCAAATCCTGAGGTTTTAAGAACAGGGTAGACACTTGTTATTCTTGCTGTATGAATTAGAAGGCAGCATGAAGCATGTTGTGCTGAGGGAAAGTTAAATTGAAAACATTTTGAATTATTTAGAGAGCTAAATAAACTTTCCTTAAATCCAATTTTCTCCAACAGTGTCACATGAACCACAAAGCCGTCATCCATGACAAGTTTAGCAGTGTTGAAATCAAGAAAATGGCAGTAAAAAGACATTCTCAAGCTATTTCACAATTCAGTTTGGGCACAGTGGATGGCTATGTTTATGTGTCTCCACCTTAGTGTTAGAAAATCCAACCAAGTCTGCTTATTCCAACCTTCTGGTAGCTCTTGCTTAAAAATTGAAGAAAGCACTGAACTGATTCTTGATTATCTTTCAGGGAGTGTCAAATAACTGGAAATGAATGTGTACGAGATGGATGCATCATAAAGCTATGGTGAGTAAAACTGTTGATAATGCTGAAACACGTCTGCAAAAAAAGAAAAGTTTTATGCAAAAATGGTAATACCAAGCATTGGTATTTCAATACTAAATTCATTTTGTGGACACTCCCTCAAATATATCCCAGTAAAATTGAAATAAGCATGTTCTGAGCTTTTTAAATCCAGGCTTGTAACTGGGAAACTGTGCGTGAGAGAGTTTAGCTTAAGTGATACAAGATTATTGGACTGGCTTTAACTGACTGCAATGCAAGACGATTTGTAATATAATCCTGCCAATATACTTCAACAGTGTGTTGGAGTCCCGTTGCAGAAGAGAAAGGAAAACAAAACCTTCATCCAACATATCTATTGTAATCACTGATTCACTATTCCTTTTCCATACCTTTATTTCTAATCCCCTTTCCCTTAATCTCCATTAATATTCATATTTGTCTGATCTGTTTCACCAATTTTTAGACAGCATAGAAAATATCTTTTATATGTATCTGGTTATCTACTAGATCCAAGACTATGAATATCTACCATGGTACATTCCAGCACCCCTAAAGTAGCCACCAACAGCATAAACCTAAGAGTCACATTGGTTAACACACAAACTTCCAAATCAAACAGCTGAAGCCCCTCTGCCACTTTGTTTTCTAAGAAAGCCTAGAGAGCCAGGGAACCTATGGTAATTCTTATATTCAGTGCTTTTTTTCTAAAAAAAAAAAAAAAAAGGTGCCGGAACTCACACAGGTCATACAACCCACCTTGCCTACCCTATAAGTTTCCATCCAAAAAAGGTGCCGGAACTCCATTCTGGGCGTTCTATGAGAAAAAAAGCCCTGCTTATACTTAAAGATAATAATGAATACTGCTTTTTTTCACTCTCGTTGCTCTTTGTTGAGGATATAGATCCAATGCATATTTTTTTTACTCAAGTCATAGTGTTTGAAACTACTTATAGTGACCTTTCCTTATATTATGTTGTAGTTACTCAGAAAATAAATTTGCTGGGTTCATATGTAAGTGCTCTGTGATAAAACGGCCTGTTGGTTTGTAAATAATAGCTTATAGGTTATGAAGTGGCTTATTCAAAAAAGGTTATTTACACAAATCATGACTTAGCACAGGGAGAAAATCCAGGCACTGGCTTTTAAATGGAAAGATAAAAAGCAAAATGAGCCCATTACTCTCCTCTTGCCCAACCCCCTGCCAGACCCAGAATAGCAACCAGAAATCAAAGCCTTCTCTTCTGGTAGCAGAATCCCCTATTAAGAAAGCAGTGCTGCTAACATGTGGTGCAAACATCACACCATTCAGAGTAGTGCTTTCTACATCTCTTGAGCATAATCCCAATGCCAATATTCTCTTGCCCTTTTTCTTAACTGGAGAGATCAGCAGCTAGTCATGAATGAAGGATCACTGATGTATAACTAAAGAAAACAGTGCAAGGTCCAACAAAAACACTATCCACTCAGAAATCAGATCTAGGCTTTTGTTCCTCTCTCATTCTTCTTTCTATTTTCAGTTGAAGTAAAAGCTGATAAATATTATAGTTACAAAGAAAAAGTTTTGGAATTTAAGGCATCCAGGCACAGGCTCTTCTTGGCCTCTAACTGCATAGATGCAATTGCTTGGTGCCAAACTATATTCAACTAGTTCTTCATACATAGATACATACACAGATAATTCACACGAAGACAACAAATCTTTGATTGATCAGCAATGAAAGAAGGTCTCTTCCTGAGACTGAGAAAGGGTGACTTTACATGATGACTTAGGCATGAACCATTCTTGGTTTGGTCCAGGATTATATAACATTTAACTTATGGTTCCAACACCTACCCCACCAGAAACCTTCACTGCAACCACGTTAACCTGATGGGAGATAATGAACACATTAAAAAGTTCTCCAAAGGGTACTCTGCGACAGCCCCTCAAATAAGGGAGTTCTATGTACAGTAGAGTCACAATCACAAATCTAGAGCATTTCCATACTTGTAATTTATAACATCATCCAGGTGGGTGGTGACTGGGTGGTACTGTCAATCATTAAGGTAGAAATTCTCAGTCACTAGAGGAATTGCTCTTCCCATAGTGCAACCACATAGTGCCTCATCCCTCTTTGACTAGATCAAGTAAGGTATTAGCAATACAGGAAATAGGGAAAGATACATATTCCAAAAGCAGCCTGTGTTTATTAAAAAAAATTACATGCCAACCTTAAAAACTATAGTTTCTCAAGAAAGGCTTTATCCAAGGAAGAGAGGGATAGATTTAAGACCAACATTTTTTTTGAGAGTAGTCATTTATTCTAGATTTACCCAATCTGGGCATTTCCAGATACCTAGGACATCTGTCCCCAGGATTTTCCAAAAATGGGACTATCACTGAGAATTCTGGGAGATTCTCTTCTCTATGTATATCTGGGTGGAATCCATGCTAGAGAAATTTAATTTCATCCTTCAGGGTTCAGCCTAGCAATATCCAATGCTGTAGTTAAAATTTATTTAGTCTGACTATATCCAGGAAACACCTAAAACATTGTGCAATTTGAAACAAATAGCTTTCTTCTTTCCAACTAAGGATGGATAGCAACCCTGAATATGTGCAGAACTGGCTGTAGCTAAACACTTTATTTCAGATTGGTAGACAGAGAAACCAAATCCCCATGCAGATGGAAACACATAGATTTTCAAAACCCAAACAGCTAAGACTATCCAGAGAGAAGTAGTTTGAGATGGGAGGAATGCTTGTTTTTAGGATGGCTTCATAAAATAAAATAATAAACTTAAATTAAATTAAAATTAAAATGTGTACTGACATAAACATTTGGCCATGAGATTTGGCTGCTGTTCAATCTGCTATCTGGGATCTATTCATGAGCAAGTCAAAAAGATAAGCAATACCTCTTCCTTCTTTTCCCAGTTTTCTTTAGACCAATAATGGATTGGTTAGCCCTTCAAACAGAAGGTAATCTTTGGAAAATAGGGCTCCAGAACATTTCTTTTTTTTAGCAGAAATATAATGGTTATAGTATTGCTGACCAGCCTTGATTCAGCAGATAATCAATATGCTCTCCTACCACAATTCTAATCAGGTTTCTTGAGAAATTATTCCCACTAAATTTTGTAGAGTTTATTCCTGTTAAATATAAGAATATAATTAGATTGTTTTACATATAATGGGACATTATAGCATATCAGTAGAATGTAACTAATTTTTAGAAGATGTTTCATATATTAGTCAAAGTACTTTTAATGTATTCCTCCCATTTCTAAACACAGATTTATATTCATTCTATTAAATGAACATTTGAAGGCCATTGAGAGTCCTAATTAAGAGTTTTAAATGTTTCAAGAATCTGGCTTCACCATGAATAAAAAGTAAACTCCAAAGATTAAGGTTTAACAAACTTTGTGGGAAAGGAGTTGCATTGCTCTAACTTAGAAAAAATGGCATCTAAGAAAGGTTCTCTAATATACTGAAGTTCAGGTGACAGAAGACCTTGTGGGACTTTAAGTGTCATGTACCTGCTATCTCCACAAACACTGGTCCTGAATTCTGAAACCTATACTGGCTTAGCAATTAAAATAGGCAGTTTACCAATATTTTACTCAAGATGGGACAGTTTGAACAGACAATGCAAATGTGAGCATGAGTTTATAGCCAGTTTTATTTTATTTTATTTTATTATTTTATTTTATTTTATTTAAAAAAAGAGTTGTGAAATAGATTTGTTTAAGATGAAGAAGTGTGGTGGTGATAATCTCTCTTCAGTTGACTCATAATCATGCTAAATACTAATGTGGTTTGTTTAGCTTGGCATGTCTGTCAGTAAAGCAAACCATGATTCTATGTGAACCCCCAAAGGAGTAAGTTATTTTTTTAAGAGGAAGGAGCTTGTTAGAAAAACAGAAATAAGGTACAGATTTCTAAACTTACCACTGCAACTGTCTTGCCATTGGGTTAAAGTTGATATATTATTTTCCTGACCCATTTGGACTTTACATATTTTGTGTCCCAGACAGTCCAAAAACTGACCTATTTAAAATACTGTAAAACTGGAGAGATGCCCTGGCTGGAATAAACCTGTAGGTCATAATGAAAAAAGATGAAGAATCTGATATACCCTGAAACTATTTTAACCCTGTAGTATGAGGATGAAAGAAAAGGAAGTAAACTAAATTTCAAAATTTCAAACTAAAGCTTTAACACTGTTCTCCTCCTCTTTCCTATGGCCTTTCAGAATTCATTTACAGACATAAACAACACATAACTAGGAGATGGGGGTTGTCAAGTCAAGTGACCAATGTGTTTGAACCTTTGTTTCTCCAACCACACAGTTGTGCAGATTTGATTACCCCGTTTTAGCTGCCATCTTCACTTTTTTTTTGTGACATTTCCATAGATACTCCTGGGTACCATCCTGTTGCTAACAAAAGGCAAACAGTGCTCCCGTTGCTAATAAACACTGTAGACTAATAAACAGCTGAAAAATATTGGTTCTTTTCTCAAAGCTTGCAATTCGCAGCAAAAGAGGATTAATATAAGGAAAACAAAACCATTATTTGTCCCCAATGCTTCACAGGCACAATTTATTTGTATTTTATACTCTTCAATTATGTGTTGAAATGCAAACTGGTAAAACAGTAGTTTGATGTTTAATGATATCCAACAACTAGCCGAACTTTAAGAAAAATCTAATAACAAGAGAAACTTGTAGAGTTTGCCATTTCCATAACAACAAAGTTAATTTAATCATCAAAATTTAAAGTGAACATTTCATCTTTTTCTGTTTCAAACATAAAGTCCAGAAGAGGTTCCCCAGTGGAAACAAAACTGGATTAGTTTGTCTCTTTAATTAAAACAGTTAGCTTTGCCCTCTCCGCCAACTCCATCACTTTTTCCATCCATTCTTCCATTGTGGGAATTGACATGTCTTTCCATTTTTGCACATATAGCATTCTTGCCGCTGTCAATTTATATAATAACAAAGTTCCAAAATTTCTTTCAGGTTTTCTATCCAACTGCCCTAAAAGGAAAACTTCTGGTTTCAATTTTATATTTGAAGCTAGGGAGGGTCCCTTTTCTCTGGACATTATGCAGCTGCGAGTTTTGATGTCTCTTATCTGATTGTTCTCCAGGCAGCTTTTCTTCACCACGTCTCTCCCATTCCATTACAGTTGAAGACAAGCACCTTGGATTTCATCAAAAAGCCAGGTAGCAATGACTGCTCTTTGTGGAGGAAAGGTGTTACCCAGATGAACCAAAGTGTGCTCATAACTCTTTTGCCCACTATATGCATTCATTCAGATGTACCTTCCAAATACTCTACTTGGGTCTGCCCTTGAAGACTATGTTGTCATAGTCCAACAACAAAGAGACCAAGGCATGAATACAACTTTCTAATCAAAAAAGGACATAATTACTACATAAAAAGGATTTGTCCAAAGCCACAGCCACTCAAGCTTCCACTGCCCCATGAACAAGAATAGTAACTTTAGTACTATTTGGGGAAATGCAACTCTATTAAAATTAAAATAGGAAGAGTCCAGAAACAGAGGTCCCATCAATCAATAGCCATTCAACCCTTCTAGGGCTATGTGATGGTCAACTCAGCCTGAGATGAATATGAGATGAAGCTGTTCAGGATGCCTGGAGAAATAGCAACCTCAAAGGGAGGCCCAGATATCAGCTGCCAGAGGCTAACATGGCTGAGAAATATTCCAGTTACCTGGAGATGACAGAAGATGGGGGGGCTGGATCCATCACCCTTCTCCAAGTCTTATAGCATGTAAAACTGATTAAAGAGCAGAGCAGAGGAGATCTGCCAGGCTTCTTGCATGTTAAGGATGTTTCTGTCCTTCATGCAATTCCCACTTAAGAGCCATTGCTGACCAGAAATTATCTGTTGGGAGCAACTGCTCTGCTTGCTAAAACTTCTGTTGTTTGCCTCCTGTACCTGTTGCCTTGGAACCCAGAATGACTGAGAATCCCTATTTGAACTCTTGGACTGTGACCTGGCTATGCTTTTGTTCCCCCATTTTGGATTCTGGCTGTGCAAACTCTTTGCAGGAAGCTCTCCAGGGATTTGTTGCTCTGCTGCTCTGTGCTTCTGTTTGCATATATGTCCTGTCTGCTACTGCCTGTATCTACTAAATCCTAAGTAAAGCTCCTTGCCATTACTTCTTGGTGCGTGTGTGTCTAGCATGGGACAGGACTGGTTAAGTATGAATCTTCTCTTTCCCATCCAGATCTTAGATCCTCCAGACATAGAATTTTGATAGCAACAATTGGGCATTATCTGCATATTTAAGAGATCCAGTGATAGCAGATGATCTGCCTAGAAGTCTCATGTAGAAGTCCATCCATTTTAATGTTGCCAAGGTTATAGAGTGTAGGCTGTGTCTGACCCAGAATTGTTTTTATGCTGGTGTGGTTTAAGGCTGCTTTAAGGCCTGCCTTCAGACCTAGTCCAGCCACACTGGACCCCTACCAAATTGCTCAATAACAAGCTAGAATTCTCAGTCAGAAGAAGTTTCCCCTACCATAGCTAACAGCAAGGTAAGCATAAAATAGGTCAGCAGGAACTCAGGAAGGCTTTCTGATTTCTGATTTAACTTTAGCAGCAACCAAAAATCATTCCTCTACCAATTAAGAAAGCTTAAAAAGAAACAGGAATAGATTTGTGGGTGAAAGGCTATCCGTGCAAACTTAAGTCTGGTGATGAAAATAAACTTATAGGCAGAATAAACATTGAGAAATTCCTTGTTCCTTAGTTTGCCTACTTTCCTGAGGTCTATTTTGCCCTAAGATGGAACTGGGTACTGGGCCTAAGATGGAAGCTTGTGGTATCCCACTGCTTATTTCCCTCCATGTAGTACCATTAAGGACTACTCACTGAGTATGGTTTGTCAGTTGTCGGTTAAAATTCATCTGGTTGTGATGCTATCTATCCCACATTTTTCTAGTTTACCAAGAAATATATTGTGGCCTACTTTTTCAAATGCCTTGCTGAAGTCTAATTATACTATGTCCACAGCATTTCATTGGTTTATTTAGTCACTTTGTCAAAGAATAAAATAAGATTGGTTTGGCATGATCTGTTTTTAGCAAACCTGTGCTGGCTATTAGTTATAACTTTATTTGTTTCTAGATGTTCACAGATTTGTTTTTTGATTATCTTTTCTAATATCTTCCCAGGTATTGATGTTATTGATTGGTCTGTGGTTTCCTGGGTCTGTCCCCCCCCCTTTTTTTCTTTTTCTTTTTTTTGAAGATGGGAACCATGTCAGCTCTTTTCCAATCTTCTGGTAGTTCCTCGGTGCTCCAGGATTTTTTAAAGATATGGTACAATGGTTCTGAGATAACATCTGCCAGCTCCTTCAGAACTCTGGCATATAATCCATCAGGTCCTGGTAATTTATATTCATGAAGGTCAGACAGATGTTCTCTAATCATTTTCTTGCTTATTTTAATTTTTATTTCTGTCATTTACTGTTATGTTTTTGGTAGGTTGGGCTATAATTTCTTTTTGTGTGAAGACGGATGCAAAGAATGAGTCAAGCAGCTCTGCTTTCTCTCTACTGCCTGTTACTTCCTTACCATCTTCTCTCTTTAGTGGATCGACTGTTTCCTAAGTACTTTCTATGTATTTTGAGTCCTGTGTATATAGTGGATCTAGAACAGCGGTTCTCAACCTATGGGTCACGACCCCATTTGGGGTCGATCGACCATTTCATGGGAGTCGCCAAACAAGGCTGTCCGCCATTTTTTTCCCCTTTTCTGGCGGGTGCCTTACCTCCCTTGGGCTGGGCCAGCTGGTGGTCGGCCTGCTCCGTCTCTGCCGCTTGCCAGCTACGCTTCAGCCGGCGCAGGGGGCAGAACCATGCATGCGCGGTGCTCCCGGGCAGGAAAAGTCCTCGACTTACGACCGGTTGGGTAGTCCTCGACTCACGACCGGTTTAGTCCTCGACTTACGACCGGTTTAGTCCTCGACTTACGACCGGTTTAGTCCTCGACTTACGACTGGTTGGGGGTCGTGGCATTAAAAAGGTTGAGAACCACTGATCTAGAAAAATGCCAACTAATTCAGTACATCTGTAAAGAATTAATCTCCAAACCAGGCATTCAGAGAATCAGAAAACCCAGAATTTCTAAGAAAGCAAGGGGAGACCTGATGCCCTCTCTGTGAAAAACCTCTCACCATCAAGGAAAGGTAGAGATAGTATGAACCACTATTAAGTACAAAAGACTAAAGAAAATGGGTAAAACAAAACGGAGTAAGGTAGCAAGCTGTGCTAGCTGACTGCTCCAAACGTGACACAGAAGGCAATGGTTGTTATACTTCATTCAATAATTTGACAAATGAATTCCAGGATCCTGTGGCAAGACACGGTAGCAAAACACAGCCATGTTTCAAAGTGGGCACTTTATAAAGAGTTAAAGAAAACCTGGGCTTAAAGAAAAGAGTTGAGGGACCTCCTGAAGCTGGAACACTTGAGTTATATAGCATCTTGGGAAATTTTTGCTAGGAAAATGTGTTGTCCTGGTAGTTAATAATCCTTAAAACATTTCAATGTGTAGAGAAAGTGGGTTCCATGAAGTTGGTCAATCAAACTGTGCACTTATTTTCCCAGTGTGGAAATGCATAGTGTCTGCAATATTGATGAGCATGAGCTATAGGCATCCCATTATAAGACCATAGAGTAAACCTATGTTAATGAGGCCATGGACTATCAGCCAATCCATGATACTATTGGACTTATGTGTCTTGTTTGAAAATGCAGGCACTTATTTTGAGAATTCTGTTATATGAAAAGAGAATCCTATCTTGAGCCCTTTCTCAGAGAAAAGGCATGCCCCCACTGAAAGGCAGTTTTGTACTTTCAAATATCAAGTCTTCCAGTCTTCACATAAATGAGATGATAACTGTCTCAATAACAGCAATACAGCTTCATCAAGTGAATGTTTGAATTGATCCT
Organism: Protobothrops mucrosquamatus; assembly: GCF_001527695.2. NCBI lineage: Eukaryota > Metazoa > Chordata > Lepidosauria > Squamata > Viperidae > Protobothrops > Protobothrops mucrosquamatus. The sequence goes on from NW_015387842.1 coordinate 107,284, forward strand.
CATTCCGAAAAGAATAAACATCACTGATTAGGATTACAATACATCAAGGAAGAAACACAAGATTCCAACTGCACTAATGTAAAAATATTTTAAAACATCTCAAACTCTTATACTGCCTAATCATGGCCATAGGAGGAACTTGCATTTAAAAGAGGGAATGAATAAGGCCTTATATGTATGTGTTTTGCATATTGCTAAAATATATTTGTCTGAAATGGTATAGGGTTTCTTGCCTGAGCAGGGAGTTGGACTAGATGACCTCCAAAGTTCCTTCCAACTTTATTATTATTATTATTATTATTATTATTATTATTATTATTATTATTATTATTATTATTATTATTATTATTATTATTATTATTATTATTTAGTGATAGTGTAAGGATACATTTAATCAATTACAATCAATTGGATTCATACAACACATTATGGCTTGACTATACAAATTCAGCCTTTCACTAATGTTGAAGAGGTAAAAAAAAACCTTTAGTGCTCTTCACTTTTATGACTCCCTCCTTCCCATCATACACTGTCTCAATTTCTATATATTTTACTCACATTTCTTGGACAATATTCAGACTGGATATGCTCATGCAAGAAGAATCAACTTTCATCCAAGTTATTGACTGAGAGCCAGACAAAAGATACCTGCTTAAACAAAGAGGCAATTCTAACTCTTGAAATAATTGTAAGCTAATAACAAATAACATATAGTGATGCAACGTGATGTACCTTCATCTTAGTTCACTTCCAGTTATGTTGTTTTCTTTTATTCTCCAGCTGGGTCTACATATCAAAACTATGTGATGATTTCTTACATAAGCTGTTGTAACCAGAATCATAAAACTTTAAGCTATAAATCATATCTTATATGGGTTCATAATGCATTTGCTAAAGTAACACCCACAAATGCTTTATGACTGACTCATGGGCACCAATACAGGATGAGCAAAGAAAAGAAATTATCAACACATAGGATGTTTTCATGCAAAAGTTGCAAATTATGTAATTTGTACTCTGAAATCAACTCCATTACTCATCTCATTCATAGTAAGATACCATGATATGCATGAGCTTAACATGAGTTCCAATAGAAGCCAACAGACTCACTGCAATATGTAAATCTAGTTTATACATACAGCAAACCTGTTCATCTCCCTCCTAATCTCATTTCTTCCGCCAAATATCTTAAAGGAACTTATTATTTTAAACCTCATATGTACACACGAAGGTAAAAATGCTTGCAGGAAAAAAAAACTTGCTTTCCAGTGCAAAAAATGTAATACTACCATAATATTTAACTGATCCCGCCTCCTCTGTATAATGAAGTTTAGGAATGGGATGTAGATGGCTTTCTTCATGAGCAACCATGAACAAGTTTGGGGGTTATGCACTTTCCTCACCTTCACACACACACTTACACACACACACACACACGCACACACACACATGCACACACCCAACACACATACACACCTTCTAGAACATGCATGGGAAGATATAAGAGGGAGGGAGACAGAACACAATCAGGCTTGCAAGATTCTGTTATTATGGCTTCTCTAAAAAAGTACGGAACTAGTTTTCCTGTGAAGCCTGTTTCCTGATTTGATCTCCCAAATGTCTTCCAAATCCTATCTTTTTTACCAGGACTTAAGGAATGTTTCAGCCCTTTTTGCTTTTATAAAGATTTGTGTCTGTTCCCCTTAAAGTCATCTCTCTGATTCTCTACAAAAAGAAAACTACAGCTTTCATTTCAACTAACCACCGTATTCAAACTGAGTTACATTAGTTTTAATAATAGATGGTCCAAACAAATTAATTTCAGATCTATATTCTTAAATCTAAAAGTAACTGAACGTTGTGCATTGTACTAATCTAAGTGATTTCATGAGACGCACCAACAAAGATTTATCAGACAAACCACTCTTGAAACAAACCATGATTTTGCACAGTATATAATGGAGACTAATGAATAAGAGCAAAAATAAGTGCTGATATCTATTATTGCTATTGGCCTGTTGTACCTGAGCAGATTAGACCAGTGCTCTTATTGGAATTGTTGAATAAAGATGTATTTTTATCTCTACAATTTGGAAATAAATCTCCAATGAGAGATCACTGACTGAATGGCAGTCAACTCTCAAAAAAGTGCCAAAGCCAAGAGAGAGGCAGGACAAGAAGCAATGGATGGAAACTAATCAAAGAGAGAGGCAACCTAGAACTAAGGAGAAACTTCCTGACAATTAGAACAATTAATCAGTGGAACAACCTGCTTCCAGAAATTGTGAATGCTCCAATCCCTGATGTTTTTAAGGGGTTGGAGCATTCAGACAACCATTTGTCTGAAATGGCATAGTGTTTCCTGCCTGAGCATGGGGTTGGACTAGAAGACCTCCAAGGTCCCTTCCAACTCTATTATTATTGTTGTTGTTGTTGTTGTTGTGAGAGGGAAGGTTGAAGCCACCATCCTAAAAGGGTTCAGTTTTCATGAGTTATCTGAAAATCTCAGTAGCCATTTCATATTTAGCCCTGCCCAGACCAATCAGTCAATACACATTTTGCCAAAGCCTCCCAAAGGCCTTTTTTTTTTCTTATTCCTTCGCAGTATGAGAATTACGAACAGAGCTTTGCAGCTCTGACAAGAACTATGTGCCTTTTGTAAAGAAAGAAGACCAGAGACAGAAAAAGAAAATATACACTAAATGAAAGGCTGAGAGTACTATAGGCAGGCCCCAAAGAAGGGAAAATATGTTCACAAAAAGGGAATGCCTCTCCCTGCACACACACTAGATATTCCCCTTTCTCTGGAAATGGACAAAAAATTAAGATTTCAAGGACAGGCTCCAGGGATCCTGGTTAGCTCAAGGTCAGGCATGATATTCTGGGACTACTGGGTCAGCAGCTGGAAACTTAAACAGCTGCTGAATTCATTCTCTCTGCAACTAATAAAAGCGCACCATGTATGTTTCTATCAGAATAGATTTATCTCTGGATTTCTCTCTAACCCCCCACTCTGAACCTCTGAGCACACACATGCCCTAGAGATCTGCTTCAGAAATGGAATTTCCATGCTAAAGGAAGCTTTGGAATGCCAAAGGTTGTTTCATTCTTAATGGGGACAGAATGTCAGAAATTTTCCATTTTAAAAATATGATTAAATAAATATATAAATCATAGGCCAAACACAAAAGAAAACGGAGTTTCTTTTCCCTCCCCATGTGCCTAAAAGCTTTCTGAAGGTCTTGACTGCTGCTTCTGATGTAGTGTGCTAATAAAAATATCCAATGTTGGGTAAACATTTGAAAGAAATTCCTTGTGTTCTTGTTCCAAATTCTCCTGTATTTGGCTGTCATGCACCCCTCTGTTAGTTGTGTGGAAAGTCTTCGGTGAACTTTGAAGGATCCCACATTCAGGTATTAAACAATGATTTGTAATAATAGATACATTTCATTTCCATTTATTTTCTGTCACACATTTTTTACCTGAAATATCCTGTTGTATTTTATCAAGGCCTGTAGGGTGGCCAATGAGGCATCATGAAATATATGGGGGGAGGGAGGGAGAAAGGGAGCAGGGGGGAGAGAGAGAGAGAGAGAGAGAGAGAGAGAGAGAGAGAGAGAGAGAGAGAGAGAGAGAGAGAGAGAGAGAGAGAGAGAGAGAGAGAGAGAGAGAGAGAGAGAGAGAGAGAGAGAGAGAGAGAGAGAGCAGGAGGAGGAGGGAAGGAAGGAAGGAAGGAAGGAAGGAAGGAAGGAAGGAAGGAAGGAAGAGGAGGAGGAGGAGGAGGAGGGAAAGAAAGAAAGAAAGAAAGAAAGAAAGAATATGATAACATAACAGAATTGTCCAAAATGTTTTGATAACATAGCAGAATTAATGGTTGTTCCAAACCATTAATGAGCATGGAGAATTTAAAAAAGGTAGTGGTTCCCTCAAGGAACTAAGATATTCCTCTCCCCCCATGGAAAACAGTTCAGATAAAGGATTCCAATGTTTAATAACAGAACACCCCTATTCATTTACATTCTAGCTCATAAGCTGATTTGTCAAGGATATCTGGCAATGTGTGACCATCCTATAGTAAATAAAGACTTCCAAAAAACAAAGACACCAAAGCAAGTTTGCTGAGACAGTCTAACACTCAACCCAGTACAGCTTCTGTTTCTGACTGGAAACAATCAAATACCAAAGCAATAAAATGTTAGGTAGTCTTTTCCAGGCTTAAGCCAAGCCAGAGCAAGACTAATTCCCTAACACTACAACATGGAGGTGATTCTAATCAGAACTTCAGTAAGATTAGTTTATTCAGAGATACAAAATATAGATGAAAGACTCATATTTCCCAAGGCCTGTTGGAATGTGAGTTTCTCAGCTGCATTTCTGAGCAATATGTATATTCTCCAATCAGTATGCATATTTCCAGGTCAATACATACAGTATGCCACTACCAACAGATCTCTGTGGTTGAGTAGTTTATTAAATTTGCATAATAGCCAGTTGTACTAGAATTTAGCTCAGTAACAGAGAATCTTTTTGCATACAGAGAGTCCCTGATTTAATCCTTGGCCTCTCCTGAGAAGGCTAAAAACGACTCTGGTCAGAAATCTTGAAGAGCTTTTCTTGCCCATATTGTCAATACTGGATTTGATTATTTAGTTAAAACATTATCTGGTTGGCGATTTCCGATGGTACATACATTAGCTATACAAGTTCACCACATAATTGTAATGATTAGCATCCCTTGGTAAATTTCTCAATAGTTTCTCTTTCATGAATCTCTCTATTCTCTTCCTGAAGTCATTGCACTATCACCTCCTTAAAGAAGAGAAAAACCCATAAATTTACTGTATGCTATGCAATCTTAACTGCTCCTCCCCTCTCCTAGTTTTTCTAGGTGTTGTTGTTCTGACCTGCATTTTCTGTAAATTAATGTTATGAGAGATGTGGACTATTCTTTCTACTTGTTTTCTCCATATTTTGCCTCATGTTATAAAAATTTGGCATGGTTTCCTCTTGGCCATATTTTTTTCCAAATGGAAAAACACCGGCAAAAGCTGGAATCCCCCCAAAGGCAAGCCATGCATGTTTGCCCAGAAGTATATCCTCCTTGAGTACAATAGAAACTTACATCTGGGAAAATAGGAAAGGCTGGATTTCAGCCTCATTCCCATTTAGAATCCATTAAGTACAAGGATCAAAAATAAGGATTATATTCTGACAGTAATTTATAACAAGAACGTTCCACAGTTTTCAAGAATGAATTGTATGTAATGTGAACAAAGACCTGCTTGAATGGAGACAGCCTTGCAAATTTATATCCAGATTACAAGGGGTTAATACTTTTAGAAGAAGGAATAGAATTTAAAAGGATGGTTGAAAAAAAAAATCACTATTTGAGACACAAATGTGTCAAAATGACCAAAGTTCAAATGTGCAAACATCCTCTTAACATCAGTTACCATAATTCAGGGAAACCATCCCAGATCCTCCAGTGAGATTGCAGCTACAGATGAGTACAGAGGCTTTTATCCAGATAAAGATGATATAAAGATAAAGATGATGTAACGATAAAGATCCAGATGAAGAACAATCTGCAGCAGGAGCTGTCCTGTTCATTGGATCGTATCTAATGGTATAGTCAGCTTAAGAACAGCTAGTGGTGTTGTTATCTAGTGAGATGGACTAGAGCAGGGGTAGTCAACCTTGGCTCTTTTATGACTCGTGGACTTCAATTCCCAGAATTCCTGAGCCAGCTTAGCTGGGAGTTGAATTCTGGGAGTTGAAGTCCACGAGTCATAAAAGAGCCAAGGTTGACTACCCCTGGACTAGAGGGAATGGCACTGTTCAGTGTATTTTCAAGGACTTAACCGGGACAAAAAATAAAATAAAATAAAATAAAATAAAGCAATACAGAAGAAGCAGAAGTTGGGTTTGAGGAGGAAAAAAAAAGAGGCAACTGCTACTGCAGCTTTGCTTTCCCTATGCTTCCCCTCACAATAGCCCCCATACTCAGTACGGGCACTAACTTTTGGGGCCTCATTCTGGATACACAATAAGAACAACACAAGGGGTCCGGGTAAGCAGTGAACCAAAGACTGGAGGAAAGAACATTGAAAGAAAGATGGAGAGGCCTTCTGAATCGTGTCTCAGGATCGGATGCTTTATTGAATCTTACAGCATGTTTTTAACAACTTCTTTGCAGGCCACATAACCACAGAAAATGTCTTCAGACAATGCTGAAGAAACAGCCAAGAAACAGAGATGAGCACCCAGGATGGATTTGATTTAAGTCAAGTTGATTTAAATCACGATTTTTAGAGAGCAACTGTCATCTCTGTCCTGCAGCGGCTCTTCCTTTGATCCGCTGTTGACTCATCGACAGTCCCGTTCACTTTAATGGGATGGCTGGTGATGCGGCAGTGACACAACAAAGTGAGGGATGTGGCAGGCAGCCAGGTGAGTGGATGCCCGCTAACAGGCGCTGCCATGATGGATCTGAAATGACAGGTGCTCTTTAAATGTAAGGACTCATTCTTGCTTGTAGTTAGACTCTTTAATGTTATTATTTGCAAACAAAATGAAGGTTTCCTATTTAGAATAATAACCTGTAAGGTTAGTAAAACAGTGATATCAGAACCGATTTTAGGTTAATAGATTTATCACACATATCGTGTTTCCCCGAAAATTAGACATACCCCAAAATAAGACCTACCCTGATTTTTTGGGGTGGGCCTAATATAAGCCCTACCCCAAAAATAAGCCCTAGTTAGGACCCTGCCCACTTCATCCCACCTCACTGCCGCAATGGGGCAGGAGAACGTGAAAAAAAAATCTCGCGAGAAGTTGGAAGGTCTGACTGAACTTTTTTTAGTCCCACAAACTCCGTTTCCCTGCAGCAGAAGAGAAATGTGCCAGAGCTGGAAAGCAGGTTAGTGAAGATTTTTTTTTTGCTTTCTAGAAGAGAGAGTAGCTGGGCGGTGGTGTGCCAAATTCTACAGCAGCACCGGGAGGAGAAGCGGCAGGAAACGGGGCTGCCATTTCCAGAACAGAGAAGGGAGACACGGGGCGATGTAGTTAGAACAATCCCTGAAGTTTTTAAGGGGTTGGAGCGTTCAGACAACCATTTGTTTGAAATGGTAGGGTTTCCTGCCTGAGCATGGGGTTGGACTAGACGACCTCCAAGATCCCTTCCAACATTATTATTGTTGTTGTTGTTGTTGTTGTTGTTGATCATTGCACAGTCAGCCAGATGTTCAGACTGGATTTGGCATTTTTGTCTACCTATCGAGTCCTTACCAAGGACCTGGGATAGGCAGATGTGCATGTTTGATGGTATTACAGATATCGTTGCAGGATGGAAGCAGTTCTTAGTAAAGCCGCCTGTTCTCGTCTGTTCTGCTGTCTCCAGACACTGCCACATCCACTATCCAGACTTTTTTGTCTTTCTTATTGACAATTGTTAAGTCCGGGATGTTATGTTGCAGGTGCTTGTGTGTTTGAATTCTGAAATCCGAGAGCAGTTTAATTTTATCATTTTCTATGACTTTCTTTATTTTATGATCCCACCAGTCCTTGCTTACAGGCAAATTATATTTCTTGCAGATCTTCCAATGCACCATTGTTGCTACTTTCTCATGCCGCTGCTTGTAGTCAGTCTGTGCGATCTTCTTGCAGCAGCTTACCAGGTGGTCCACTGTTTCTTCAGCTTCTTTGTATAGGCGGCACTTACTGTCTGTTGCTGTCTTCTCAATTTTGACTTTATATGCATTATTATTAGTAGTAGTATTAGTATTATTAGTATTAGTATTATTAGTATTAGTATTATTACAGTTATCACACAAAGCATTACTTCCCTGAAATCTGCAACTATCCAAGACTAATCTTGGGTTTTCCTTGCCCCAGGGGCCTTCTGCAGAAAATGTTTGTAATGGTTGATCCTCATTCTGACAGAATAAAAAATCATCACAATCATTTCAGGGTCTTTAAACCTCAAGTGCAAAGCCTTATTGTGCTACCTCCAATGCAGTTATGGCAATTGGCACTGTGGTAAGAAAATTGATTCTGAATTTTGGGGCTTTCGCCCATCTGGAAGGTACTTATTGATGAACATGACATTTTCATTGAGTTTCGGGATACTATTATCCCCATTACAAGAGAAACATTTTGAGCACAACTGAGAAGAGATTATTTAGGGAAGATAATACTGATGGTACTCTAGCTACTTGGCAAAGTATATTCTCCCTTGACGAATCCTCAAAATCACACTCAGGATGGAGAAATCCACTCTTTTTCTGGATGCTTGCCTCCTGGCACTGGCTAACTTAACATTTTTATTCAATTACTAATTATAAAATAAAGGGAGAGAGAACAGTGTAGCTTTACTTTGCTCAATCTTTAAAAACCAGGCCCAAACTGGCTAGTAACACCAAACAGAAGATTTTAAAGTTATCAGCAAAGCATGGCATCCTAAAGAAGAAAGAGGGAACAATATGACTACTCAGAGAAATTCTGCTCATTCAATCATTCCCTGGTTGCCCCTAAACTTGATTCTGCCCTGGAAGAACTCCCATTCTCTTTGGCACACTCCACCATAGGCTTCTTTTGGAGACATTGAGAGTTACAAAGAAAATAAAATCTTCAAACCATTCCTTGGCTGCAGAAGGAAAATCAGTCATTTTCAAGAAAAACAGGGTAGTTTGTCCAAAGTTGATTAACAACTCTTGATTAACAAAAACTGCCTTACTGAACATTACCAGTGATGTCTAGAAATACATGACTGAAGAAGGAAGGAGGGAAGGAAGGAAGGAAGGAAGGAAGGAAGGAAGGAAGGAAGGAAGGAAGGAAGGAAGGAAGGAAGGAAGGAAGAAAAGAAGGAAGGAGAGAGAGAGAGAGAGAGAGAGAGAGAGAGAGAGAGAGAGAGAGAAGCACAGGAAAACTTAAAAAACAAACTTTAAGAAGAATTTAGAATCTAAACAAAAAAAACATAGATGAAAGATTCTAAGATGCATAGCAAGAAACCTGGATGATGGCTAACTAAATATTGAATAAATCCAGGCCAAGTAACATAACATTGCAAATATTTAACAGCAGCAAACTCCATGTCTTTTCTTTCCTTTCCAAAGCTCACTATAAAAATAAAGGCAATTATAAATAAACCTTGATTAAACTCTTTAAAAAGTGAGGAAAGTTTCATGTTAATTTTACAATTTTCCAAATGCATTAGATCACAGCTGTTTTTGACACTCTTTAAGACTTAAATGCTTACAGAGAACAAATTATTAGCCACATAAATACAAGTAAAAAAGAACTCTAATGAGTAGGCCTGTGCAAATGCAAAGTGATGCCTTGCTTTCAGCTTTGGAATTGTGGAGCTATTCCAAAGCAATGTCTTCATTGGACTTCATACTTGTACATTTGTGTAGAAGGCAGTTTTCTTGAAGCCAAGTAGACAGGTAAAGTGAACCTTGCTTTTCCATGCCAAGCACTGCTTTAACAACTGAGCTCAAGGTAGCTCCAGAAAGCAAAGTGCTACAATTTGACATAATCCTGTTATTTTTTTCCTGTTAGCAAAATACCCAATTTATCAATCTGCATGCAATGGGTTAAAGCAAATGGGTTATAGCAGTGATGGCAAACCTATGGCACGCATGCCAGAGGCGGCACTCAGAGCCCTCTCTGTGGGCACGCGCGCCATTGCCCCAGCCTCGCCTCCCCCCATGGCTCCCTCCTCACCAGTAGCCCTCTTAGAGGAGAGTCACCCCCAAGTTTGGCCTGTGCGGAGCAGCATAGCCAACGACATGGCAGCCGGGCAGCGGGGACAAGACTCCACCCTCACGCCCTGTCACGCACAGTTGATGCTGTGGGGCGCAGGCGGAAGGCGTGGCCACAATGGCACTGCTGGGCCGCCTGGGTGATCTGCAGCAGGCCGTGGAAGCGGTGAGTGGCCCTGCGGGTGGGCGGGGTGGAGATGGAGCGGGGGCGGGCTGGGGGTAGAGCGGGGCAGAGTGGGGGCGGGCTGGGGTGGTTTTGGGGCACTCGGTCTCTAAAAGGTTTGCCATCACTGGGTTATAGCTAGCAGCCCTCCAGTAGAGTATGCTAAGTTGGTTTGTTCAAGGTAAAAAATTCACTCTCTACATACTGCTGTGATACCCAATAAGCTTAGTGGATGCTCCGAAATGATATGAATTATGGGAAAAAAGATTGCAAAAAGCCTGGGAAAATCAAAGAGAACTCAGTGCTCTGCTTTGGAGAAGTGGTTTGCAATTCAATGGTTTTATTGGTTTTCCAATTCAATTGGATATATGGGACTAACAGATGTTCAAACGAAGTGAATTGGATGACCTAATCTTGAACATTAGTATTATTTTCAGTGGGATAAAACAGAGCCAGCCTTTATTGGATCTGTCCGTGATAAAGTTATGTAAAGCTATACTTATGTGCAATGGTTTATATTCCCAGTGTCATTTGTGTTTGCAGGGAAACTTGCCAGATCAAATGCTTTAAAAAGCCAGAATTTTGGAAAACATAGCAGTGGTACATTTAGTTGCTAATCAATTAGTTGCATTTTAAGACATTATGGACCAATACCCATTTCAGCAGATAAGTGAAATGGTTACCCTAAAGGAGTTCAGCAGTGATTTAAAGCATGCTCATAGCTGCAAAAGCAGCAATACTACAGAGGAAATGGGGGGAAATGAAATACAACCAAATGAAACCAAATAAGGGTTAAGAACCAGTGACTGACTTGCACGCTCTTGACAAGTGGCCAATGCTGATCAGTAGTACAAATGTAAACCTGTTTCCCAAGCGCTGTGGAAAGGAAACATGCCTTCACAATGTTTTTGTTGGAGAAAAACAGTGTTCAGTCCTCTATATGACATCCTCAGAAATCAAAAGGCACCCACGTAGTTCTTGGGTATTACCAACTCTTTATCCAAGGCTAATAATTGTCCTATTTGGCCTATGCAACTGAAAGAAGGATGTTGTTGACAGATGATGGCAATAATCAGTTTAAGTTCTAGATCATACCAAAATTGCAATACGTTTATTGTGTTAGATGACCTTTTATACTACTCTTAGCTTGTTCCACTACTTAACACACACCATTACAAACATATTTTAAACTCTCTTTTGAATGTAGGAAAAAGCTATAGAAACTGGGAGCTTTGGCCATGAATTTTAAGCAAAGACTGTATACATAATCACCAGTTAACAGATTAGTGACCTGCCAGCTTGCCAGTTAGGATCCCATTAGAGCAGGAAATGGTAGGCGTCATCCCCATGTACTGTAAGCATCCCTAATGCCATTCCAGCTATGTGGGAGGGAGGGTATATTTATACTTTAGTTTCTCTGCCTTGCCAAAACAGTGGCACTGAATGTTTCATATATATTCCCACTACGCCTCTGTCAGCTTGTAATGCCAAACCATGATGATCTGTCTTCTGCGTAATTCTGGTAAGAAATGCTGGTGCTAGTGATTTAAAATGCCTTCCTTTAGAAGATATGCTATCATGCCTAGACTTCATATGCAATTGCCAAACATGCAAGCATATTTTTAAAGAAGTAACCATGTGATTGACCTTATTCAAAGGGTACCCTAAGTTTTTTCCTTGTCTTGTATTAGACCTACATGGAGTCCTACATTAATGCATCCAACCATTCTTCTGTTGAATAACTGTCATTATACCTACTGCCATGATGAAAAAGGATTTATTCATCAAAACTCACAACAGGAAAGAATTTTGATAAGCATTTACCCTAACCTGTTCATTGAAGAATCTAAGTACTAGAGTTGGGTGGAGAGCTATAGCATTGCTTAGACAGGACTGTTCCATCTCAGCTTTAACACCGTCAAAGATTCTCATGTTCATTGTAAAACAACTCCCAGTTAGAAGGTTTCAACCCAATCTAACTCTGCTATCCTGCAATTATTATCCACTATTATACTTCTGCATGCTTCAAAGTCTGCTCTATCTTCTGTGTGATAGCTAGGTAATAGTAGGAAGCACAATTCCCTTTAAATTTTCTCTTCTCCAGGTGAAACTGTTATTTCATATCTCCCTCATGGCACGGGAATTTCAGAGTATTCACTTTCCTGGTAATTCTTTTCTGAACAGGCTTTAATTTCTTTTCTTAAAACTATGGCACTCACAAATGAATACAGTATTTCAGATAGTTTGACCAATGCAGAATAGAAATAATTTTGCAATCCAGTATCAGAAAACATAAGTGCTGTAGGGTCCGCAAGCTCTTCCAGTCTTCAAACTATGATCAACCCCACCTACCCCCACTATGGCTAAAGTCTCAAATGATTCTGCAGGAATTTCATTTCTAAAAGACAATAATTGATTATCCTTATCTTCTACATTTCCTTTGAATCCAGGTACTTTCTGCCTGGACACCCATATTTGTTGACTGGAGGATCAATTATTCTTTAAAACATCATAATCATAAACCTCACATTAGTCCTATTTTGGTGTCTGCCTCATGTTCCCAGGGTCAGAAACAGCCCTGTCCTTACTTTCATAAACAATCTTATTGGATCATTTGCTACAGAGATGAATTTACCTTGCACGCCCAGAAATAAAGCTTTATAGGCTCCTGTTAAGCATCTATTAGAATCCAAAGCCTGGCTGCTTTACTTATATTTCTGGTATTTCGCAAGAAGTCATGTCTTAGGATCAAGTTACTAGTTTTGAGGCAACAGTTGTAGTGCTTAAGTGGGGAATTTAGAACATTTTAAGAGGTTTATAGCAAAGATGTAAAGCCAAGCATATCCAATTAGTTTTTTTTAGGTCTGTCTATATTTACATACTTTTTTATATCGCACCTGTTCCCAAAGAGCCCATATGGTTTATACAGCATTCCTCCTCCATTGTTTTCTCAACAATAACCCTATGAGGTAGGTTGGGTTGAAAAAGATTCAATTGAATTTCTAGCTGAAATTGTCCTGAAGGAACCAAGAATGACAAGGGGAATTACTCCAGAGAAGTTTCCTTATTGTTGCTCACCTATAGGCAGGAATCTTGCCAGACTAAAGCACAAATCTGCATAACTTCTAGTTATACTCTGTGAATGGTACCGTTAGGCTCTCTTGACTCTCTTCCTGCTTACCAAAGATTCCATGCTGAGCTGCTCTTTGGGAAAGATCCCCTCCCTTTGGTGACTCTGTACCACACCTCACCAGATCACGTGATCCTTAACTTGGATTGCCCAGAGTCTACTCCAACACCTCCATCACTATATCACACCGATACAAATTGTGGTGGCTCTGGATTATTTAATAATAGCTAAGCAACTGTTCAGCTTCCTCATTGTGGCTGTGAACATTCATGTTCTAGAAATACATTCAAACATTCACTGGCTGCTATATAATTTCAGTTTTGCCTAGGAAGCTCAAGGCTTCTTCCACTAAATTCATAATCAAACTCCGGGAGACTACAGAATTATCTCTTCCAAATATATCTAATTGTCCATCATCAATTCAAATGAGGTTGTCTGTTTCCCTCGTTCTGAAGCAAGTCATTATAATTTATGGGTTCCATTCCTTCTTTCCTTTTCCAAAGGTAATAAGCCCATAGAAAACAGAATTTTGGCCCTCCAGATGTTGTTTGATGGCAGCTTCTATTGGTCAGCAAACTTAGCCAATGACCAGGATGATGAGTATTATATAAATAATTGAATAAGGGCAGATTCCTCATCCTGTCCTTGATTATCTTTTGGAATGCAGCTTCCTTCTACTACTACTACTACTACTACTACTACTACTACTACTACTAATAATAATAATAATAATAATAATAATAATAATAATAATAATAATAATAAAAAGTTGGAAGGGACCTTGGAGGTCATCTAGTCCAACCTCCTGCTCAGGCAGGAAACCCTATACCATTTCAGACAAATGACTGTCCAGTCTCTTCTTAAAAACTTCCATTGTTGGAGCATTCACCACTTCTAGAGGCAGGTTGTTCCACTGGTTAATTGTTCTAACTGTCAGGAAGTTTCTCCTTAGTTCTAGGTTGCTTCTCTCCTTGGTTAGTTTCCATCCGTTGCTTCTTGTCCTGCCTTCAGGTGCTTTGGAAAATAGCTTCACTCCCTCTGCTTTGTGGCAGCCCCTGAGATATTGGAACACTGCTATCATGTCCTCCCTCGTCCTTCTCTTCATTAAACTAGACATACACAATTCCAGCAGCCGTTCCTTATATGCTTTAGCCTCCAGTCCCCTAATCATCTTTGTTGCTCTTCTCTGTACTCTTTCTAGAGTCTCAACATCTTTTTTACATCGCGGTGACCAAAACTGGATGCAGTATTCCAAGTGTGGCCTTACCAAGGCATTGTAAAGTGGTATTAACACTTCACGTGATCTTGATTCTATCCCTCTGTTAATGCAGCCTAGCACTGTGTTGGCCTTTTTGGCAACTGCAGCACACTGCTGGCTCATATTTACTGTAAGTGATTGTCCACTAGGACTCCGAGGTCCATATTTTGTTGTTGTTTAGTCACTAAGTCCTGTCCAATTCTTCATGACACCATGGACCATAGCATGCCAGGCTCCTCTGTCCTCCACTGTCTCCCGGAGTTTGCCCAAATTCATATTCATTGTGTCGATCCTCTGCTGTCCCCAAATAGAACAATCAAAATACTACAAATATTGTGGCATCATTCTTTCAACAAAATACTGCCACCCATTATTTTAATGCCTTTCCTAATAATATACACACCTTTAAAAAGATACTCAAAATGCTTATATTTTGCCATTCATTAACACTTTTTTCCCAATCAAAAGCAGATTCTGCCAGCAAAACATTGATTATGTTTGATGGCCTCACTAATGTATTTCATCTTTGCTTTTTCCTTCTGATCACAGTGGTTACTTGTAGTTATTAGAAAGTTTAGTGTTTACATTCAAATGCCTTAAAATGTGAATTGGCATTGGTCCTTGGGGACTCTTTTTTTAGTATAAAGCCCAGTTTAGCTCTTTGATGAGTAACAGCTTTGGGGGAAGGCATGAAGGAAAGACATTATAACATGTTTATTTGAAAGGTCAGATCATCATTTATTATGGGAAGGGGTGTGCATTTTGAATACCAGGAAAGTAGAGTGCATAAACTCAGGATTATTTTCTTGAATTCTGAAACCATATGCTAGGGCCATATTGCTGCCATATGTTGCTACCAGATGACAAATGCTATCAAATGTAGCTACCAATAAACTGCCACTATATTTATTTCTACATTTATTTAGAAAAAAAAACTAGCTTGTGTAGACAGTAATTCAAAGAAAAGGGCCGCATTTTTAAAAGGCATTCCAAAATATCCTGCATCCAAGACTCTTGTCATGATGCCTAGAAGTGTAAAGTTTACTTATCTAAGAGTAAAATCACATCCTCAGTCTTGGGACTGGGCTGATATTTATTCTCCTCCCTAAATTAAACTACAAACAAAAGGGACCAATTTACACTTTCAGGAATTCTGTTATTAGCATTTCATTCACAGCTACTAGAAAGATTTCATACATAATACATGCAGTGCTTTTTTTCTAAAAAAAAAAAAAAAAAAAAAGGTGCCAGAACTCACACATGTCATACAATCCGCCTTGCCTACCCTACAAGGTTCCATCCAAAAAAGGTGCCGGAACTCCGTTCTGGGCATTCTATGAGAAAAAAAGCCCTGAATACATGAATCAGGAAGCCCCAGTAATCCTGGAGAAGATGTTCATTAAAAAGAAAGCTAGCTATAATTCAACAACAACAAAAAACCTAAATCAGATTTACTGAAAATTCTGGCTAGTGGCAATCACTTCTAAAAATAGTTCCCATTAGACTCCTGTGTGATTACTGAATCCTGTCTGATTGAATAACCTAAAACACACCATTGTTTGGGCCACAATTTACATTCCCCCCCCCAAAAACTATAACTTAGCAAAGCTATTGTTGTGCTTCTGCTTTTCAAAATCCAGATCAAAAAAACATTTGATGAAAAATATAATTCTATCCTACAAGCACACCTAGACTTCAATTAATATGCAGTTATAAAAAAAATTCATTGCTTACGTTGCTTATATATAACTTTTTTAAAAGCTCATAACTATAGACATAAATTGTATCATGTTATAGATAGAAAAGCTTGGAAAGATACTAATTAGATGTTTTCCCCTGAACATGATATAATATTCTACTATGCAGTTACAAATTTAGACTGAATTTGATCTTAATATTATTCTTTCCCTCCTCAATATCTTTTCTCTTTGTTTCTAACCCTACCTCCACATATGCTTACATTTGTGTGATATATATATAATCACACACACACACACACACACACACACACACACA
Source organism: Protobothrops mucrosquamatus (assembly GCF_001527695.2). Lineage (NCBI taxonomy): Eukaryota > Metazoa > Chordata > Lepidosauria > Squamata > Viperidae > Protobothrops > Protobothrops mucrosquamatus. The sequence goes on from NW_015387842.1 coordinate 123,615, forward strand.
CACACACAAGGCCACACATCAATGAGCTTCTTCTAATAATTTTGAATGTGATTATAAGAAATTATAAGGAATACAGGCACTGTTTTGGATCACTGTTTCAAATGCTTTTTGCAAATGGAACTTCTCTCATGAAAGAGACAAAATGGCACACCAACTTAAATACAGTTTTTTATGTATACATTTGTGTATTATTATTTCTTATCTAGACAAAATTACTCTGTTAATTTTCTAAAGTGTTAAAAAATTATTGAGAAAATTAATATAATTTTCCCAATGATTCACTACTGTAGCAGTAATATTCTTAGCTTGCTACATCCCTGATATCTATATATTAGAATATTTTTATTTAATATCCTACCATTTATTCTGTAACAAGTTGTTGTTTTTAACAGAAGCAATTTATCAGTAAATGGAAAATATTTCCTTTTTTTGGATCCTCTATCTGACAGTGATTATGTTGTTTGTCCTTCTTTACTATAATCTATTGCTTATCTTACATTAGTCAGCTATTTGACCTCCTGTTTCAGAACTGTGTCTCTCCTTCACTGTATGATCATCTTCTATGCCGATTGTGAAAATTAAAGATTAAAATAACAATAAAAAGGACTGTACACTGCATGGTGCTCTCAGTCTTTACCGTAAGCTTTGACAACATTTCCATGCCATCCTTGCAGACTGGAATTTATCATTTATTCAGGCTTCATTCCTAGATACATTTACTCCTACACAGCTGGCAAGAATCTTGCTTCTGGCTTGCTTCGTGTATTGGGTATACCACATTTCTCCAGGCTAGAGTCCTCCAAAAGGTTTCAGACTACAATACCCAGAATTGCCAGGCAGTACTACTGAGTACAAGTTGAAAGAAAGTTTGGGTGAGACTTAAATTTTCCATTTATTATTCCATGTATGTTTGGAAAAATAGATCTGGGGAAAAGTATTGCTGGATAAGGTAGGAACAAAATGATCCTGCAAGATCTTTAGTTTGTAATACTATATGACAAATCTTGTTGCATGGATATAAATAGGCATAACTCCTGGGGCACTTTATTTCTTTCTCCGTTGCAATTTATAAGCAGAAGTTTCACTTGGTATCCCATTCAGTGTCCCCATGTCTGTTTTCTTTTTTGTTGTTGTTGTTAGTTGTGAAGTTGTGTTCGACACATCGAGACCCCATGGACAACGTTCCTCCAGGCCTTCCTATCTAGGTCTGCATATATCTTAATTGCCAAGGTTGTTCCTTAGAACATTTCAGTTATACATTCATAATTCCCAATACATTTTCAATTTTTATTATTATTTTTCTTTATTTCACAATAGCCAGCAATCTGCCTAGTGAATACGTGTTCTCTTTTCTCTATAAGCCTGTTTCGGCATCCATATACTGAATATAGGGCTTTTTTAAGGGGAGAAAGGGGAAGGGAACTGCCTAAAGCATAGCTCCATATTAGAAATATCCAGGTTGGTATTTTTTATTCAAGATGGGAAAATCAAACAGTTGAAATAGAATACCATGGACTATTTCAGGATTTTGAATTTTCTGCATATATTCCCATTTACAGGGTTGTTGACCACATCAGACAGAAAGCAATGGATTTAGGATTCAGTGAGAGGAAAATGGTGGGGTCATTCAAGTGGACGTTCTTCTCTCAGGCGTCTAAAACTTTTAGAAGAGCCCCAGCTGAATCTCTACTCTGCTGATAGGAAGGAGGAGTACCACAGAGTCCTCTGCAAGCTCAAAGATTTACTGGACTTTGAGCCACAGTAATCACATTCTCTATTTCTCATCAGTTAAATTCTCTCATATTGTGGATAAGGAAAAACACAGTGCTGTGATCAGCTGCTTCCCAGCCAAAACAGTATGAAATACTGTATTTCACTCCTAAGCTCCATTTGAGATGTGCCAGCTGCTGACTTGCAAATGCTTAAGGGAAACAAACAAACAAACAAAAATCACAGAACCCAGTTGTTGGGCTGTCTTTAAATTCAAGGCAGGATTTTGAACAAAAGGATACTTGGGTATACACTCATTTGACACAGGCCAAATGAGGAAAATACCATAAATTTCTATGGGAAAGAAAAAGGAGTTGGAAAGGATGAAATGTTTACTGTACTGCTCATTTTCTTTGCCTGTGCCATCATTGCTGATAGCCTCTTCCCAGGAAGTGTTGAAATTTCCACTACTGATACTGACCCAACCACTGAAATTAAATTATCTTTGCCCAAACATTCCAATTTGGGCTTTGGCAAAAATAAAAGAACTGAAGGCTGTTGAACTGAAACAAACTTTGTTTTTGTTTTTTTAAAAAAGAGGGGTATATAAAAAGAGGGGTATATAATATTTTTTGCAACAGTTTTTTTTAAAGAGCAACTTTAAAAAGCAACTTTTATCCTTTATAGAAATTGCTGAAAACAAACTGCATTAAATGTGTATTTGTGTCTCTCTCTGTGTGTGTGCATGCATGCATGCTCCTTCAAGTCATTCCTGACTTCTAGAGATTGCCTGGACAAGTCCCTGCAATTTTCTTGGCAGAATTTTCAGAAGTGGTTTGCTATGGTCTTCTTCCTAGAACTGAGAGAGGGACTGGCACAAAGTCACCCAGCTGGCTTCATGCCTAAAGTGGGACTAAAGGTCCTTGTCTCTTTGTTTCTAGTCTGGTGCTTTGAACCATTACATCAAACTGGTAATTGTGAAACCTTTAAGTTCATTTGATTACAAGACTAGAATCTCTCAATACAATGAAGAAGAACTTTTTTAAAAAAAACCTTAGATATGGACTTCTTTCAATATCTGGTCAATGTTATCACTTCGAATGCTAGATCTTTACCTCAGTCATACGGACTACAGTGCTTTCTACTTATAGCATGTAGTTTGACTCATCTGCTTAAACTACTGGACCTATTTTTCTACAATCAAATTTTAGATATTTGAGGTATAAGGGAAAATAGAATTATGACAGAGCTGAGTTCTCATGGGCACAAATCCAGCTGGGTGATGGTGTACAGTCATTCCTCTTAGCCCAAGGAAGAAGTTAGTGGCAAACAATTTCTCAAAAATCTTACCAAGAAAACTACAGTGCCCTGCCTAGGTAGTGGCCTGGAGTCGACAATGACTCAAACACAAACACACACACACACAAATCTTGAGACTGGAAATCTACCCTGAGGGAATGCATAGGGATAGGCAAAATTGTTAGGAGAGACCAAGATCATCTATTCTGTGCTGGTGTCCCTGGGAACAAAGATGGAGGAAATGACCTCCAATGAGTAATCTCTTAGGCAAAGAACAACTAAAGGGACAGATAGAAAAGGAGCACAGAACAAATCCTTGATGCTCATTCTATGCTCTACTGCTCTCTTGGATTCAATAGGTCATGAAAAGCTGTTGGCTTATTACAATGGCTATGTTTATGGTTCCTCCCACCTGGGAAGAGATAATCCCACAATTAAAATCCATGAAAATCTATCTGCCAAATAAGCTAGCCAGTCTAAAACAAATAAATGATTTACTGAGATAGTATGCCCTGGTTTACCTTTGGTTCTTCATCTATGGGTGAAACAAGAATGGCAAAAGGTGACACCCTTACCAAAGAGTGAAGCCCTCGCCATCGGGGTTTTTTTTGTAAAAAACCATTTCTCCTCAGCTTTCTTTCTTTCTCTTTCCCATCCCCACACAAACACAGAGTAGGAGGTACATCAACAGCAAGAGGGGATTTGAAACATCTAGAGATCCAAAGGAGGTAAAGTTCACCCAAAAAATGGTTAAGTGGCAAGAGATTCTTCGCATAACAGTATTAGCAGCTAACACTGTTTAAAATAGAAAATCACTTGACTACTTGGAGATCAATATAATGCTGATCACTTCTTGGAAAATGATCAGTAATCGAAAAGTTTCATAATCTATATTTACATTAATATCATTTAAGGAAATATGAGTATGCTTTGGGCATTACAGTGGCCATGTATAGGGAAGAAACTGGAACCACACTATGTAGCCCCTCCTACTGTACTTGTTGGTATAATTTTTGCAAATGATGCACTTCTCTTTTTTTTCCTGTTCATTTCTAAACAAAATCAACATCCCCATATCCAGGTTATTTGAGGACTGTCTCATCCCAATTTCATCGACCCATCTCACAAGGACAGGGAGGAAGGACGTATTTCGGACCCTGCTGGTTAAAGATTGTCAACTGGCGAGGTCTAGGAAGAGAGCTTTCTCTGACATTGCCCCCACCCTATGACACAGTTTGCCTCCACTCCTGGCCTTCTGGAAGTGTATTAAAACTTGGCTCTGCCAAATGACCTTGGTGGTACAAAAGTGCCGTGCAACCCTGGGGGCGATTGGTGGTTGAAAGTGCTCCCTCTGCCTTTTAACTTTGCAATTGTTCCTTTTTGTTTTAAATTTGATTTTTAACTTGCAATTAACTAAAGTTTTTGCATCATTTTAGAGTTTTTTTTCTATAAATTAGGCAGAGGCATGCAAGTATGTTGGGTGGTATAAAAAATGTGTAAATAAAATAAAAATAAGTAAACACTCAACTACTTCCACTGTAAGGGCATGCACGTCTTTTCAGCCAACATATCAAGAAAAGACTATGGATGGAGGAGAAATAAGTGGGAGTTGCATCTGAATGAGAATTTAATCTATCCTGCACTATTCTAGCCAATCTGCAAACCAAATCACAGTTATCAGTATTTCTAGTTCTCCAAATTATGTAATGCAAGTTCTCTAAGATGGCAAAAATGTGTATAGTAGGAGAAAATGGATTGAAAACCTAATATTAAGTTAATACAAGAAAATGCCTTATATTAGGAAAAATAAAAATATATGCTGGGCAAGATTTGGTATTGGATTTTAAAAGAAGATAGTGCTCATATTTTTAAAGATTTTATTTAGCACAAAAACTAACAACTTCACAAACTTCACTCTATTATCCATTTATCTGCCTATAATCATCCATTGGTCACTAACATGAATAAGACTTAGGCAATTGATCCTAAAACGCAGGGAATCACTTGACATCTACATGTGTAAAGGCTGATCCTCATGACTATATTCAGATGATATCACCAGCCACCAGGCTAAACAGCCAGAATCAGAGCACTGGAATAGAATTTATTTACTTTTATTTATTAATTATTTATAAAATTTATTTGCTGCCCATCTCACGGTTCAGGCGACTCTGAGTGGCTTACATCAAGATAAAAGAAAACGATCAATATAAAATATGGATTTTAAATATATAAAATTGATTTAAAAATTACAAAAATTAAAACAAACTAAAAAGAAGGGTTTGGAGGGAAGAGGTGGGTACCTTCTCTGTTAGTGCACCAACTACCTACCTCCAGCCAATAGCTTCTCCTTCACAGCCACCTCCGGCCCACTTAGCTAGGTTGTAAGGCCTTTCCTGCAGGCTAAAAGAGAGGGGCTGGTTCCAAAGACCAGAGAAGGCTCTTCTGGATCCCACCAGCCAAAATTCCTTGGGGTCCGCAGTAGGCCCCTTCTGCCAGCAGAAGTGGGTCGGACCAATCCCATTGGGGAAAGATGGGTTCCACAGATAGAATAGGGAAAGAAGCCCCTGGGATTGCCAGAAAGTGAGACAGTCTAAATGCATCTTTTTAAATGTTAGTATAAAGACAAAAACAATGCTGCGGATTATCGTGATTTTAGGAAACCTTATCTTAGCTCAGTTTAACATGAATAGAACACTTTCCATTCTAGCTACACCTTCCCTTCAGGGTCTAAAGCAGGGGTAGTCAACCTTGGCTCTTTTATGACTCGTGGACTTCAATTCCCAGAATTCCTGAGCCAGCTTAGCTGGCTCAGGAATTCTGGGAGTTGAAGTCCACGAGTCACAAAAGAGCCAAAGTTGACTACCCCTGGTCTAAAGAAAGGAGGTGGCATGCAAACCTGAGGCTTGTTGCTGTAAAACCAAGACCAACCACAGCTTTGAATTATGCTGAAACTGAGCCCAGGGATGGAGATAACTCCTTTGGATTGTAATTTAATGTGAACAAATCCACACTTCCTAAACCAAAGCATGAATTGAAACACAATTTTCCATCTCTATTTATCCTTTTCCAAATTTGGTCATGCTATTTTCCATTTTTTTTTTTAAAAAAAGAAAAGCTTATACAATGCATACCAAATGCATATAGTAGAAAAATGTATGTACACATTAGAAAAACACGCATAAAATGCATGCTACATTTTATATGGGCATATATTTTTTTGTAAGAAAAAGAGACTGCTGCAGAAACAGGAAAGAACAAACTAAAGTTTGGAAAAATAAGAACTGAGTGAAATTGAACTTGACAGATTAGTTCATCTCTATTAATGGCACTTTCCTCCCTTCCCTATTATGCATCTTTAGCAAATTACCCAAAGCAGACAACTCCTCTTATTTTTTTTGCATTTGGCACTGCAAATGTTGCAGTCATAGGTATTAGATCAAAATAATGATGGCCTGGTTAGTTTGGTCAGAAAAGAGAAGCAATATCCTCACAGCAGATTATTCCCAGCAGCAAGGTGAACACCCATTCTCTGAGAAAAGCCATTTACCAAACAAAAAGAAAACTAATTCACAATCACAACTGAGATGCCAACACATTTTATTTTGGGCTTCCTTCACCTGGTGTCTTCTTAATGTATTGGCACTGGAAGACCCAGAATCCCCAGCCAGTATACCATCTGGGAATTCTGAGATCTGCAGCCCCAATACATCAGAAGGACACATGGGGGGGATGAGGGGGGTAGAGATATGTAAAATTTGGTGTATTAATATGTTATAGAATAACGTATTTTTTTTAAAGAGGAGGTGCTCGACTAGCACCCCCAAACAGCATCCGAAGGATGAGGAAAGGAAGGAGGTGGGATGTGTAGGGTAGTTGAAAGAGAGGAGGAAAGAGGAGAGAGGTGTAGGTAGGAGGGGAGGAGAGGAGGGAAGTAGGTAGGAAGGGTGAAAGAGAGGGCGGATGCAGGGGGGGGGACTGTCGAGCACCTCTGAAAATATTCTTTTATGATTATGTTTAATATGTTTTTTTTATTAATGTACACCATATTTGTATTTAGAATTTGTTTATTTGAAAATTAATAAAAATTTGAAAAAAAAAAAAAAAAAAAGAAGGACACATGGTCAGGGAAAGCTAACCTAAACAAAAGCAAGTCTTTTTCAATCCTGACAATCCTGTTCATGAAGCATTCCTAGTTTATTAATAATTTAAATTAATACCTGGAGAAGCATCACAGTTCCAGGCTGAAAGAGAAAAAAAAGGATTAAAAAAAAACTAAACAAAAACTGTAAGGTATGATTTGTAATGGGAATGAAAACATTTGTGTATTCTCATGAAGACTTGTTTTGTCAAAATGCACTGGGAATTTGGTTGAATCGGTAATGCAGAAAGGCTGAGATGAGAGACACTGTGCAGGCAAAGGAAGCCAGAGGCCAGCTGGAAAAGGTTTTTTAGGATCACACTGTCACTGGAAAGAGAAAACTTCTCACACACCAATGCCTCATATTTCATTTCCTGGGAATGTTGACAGTTAGCAGCACATATTTTTAGGAAAAGAAGTTCCATAACCCTGAAGTCCTCAGAGCTGGTTCTGAAGAGGAGAGCTGTAAAAATCCTGGACGGAAAAGGTGGGAGAAAAAAATAAGAAGCTTTCATGCTCAAGTAAAGGGCTGCTATAGTGTTCTGTCATCTAATTGCAAACTAGAGCAGCTAAGAAATAGCATTCAGCTTCTGTGTAAATTAGAATAAATGTAAGTCACCAAAAGTTCATGGTTTCCATGAAGTCCAGTGTGGAAACGTAAAGAATTACAACAAGGAAGATTACGGGGCTCTACTATGTTCCAGAGCTGGAGTCCCCAGAGTCCAGTAGTCCTGAATACAAACATTCCCTTTCTCCCCCCCAAAAAAGTCAATGGCTGCCATCCATGTCTATGGAATCCCAGCATTCCATTCCAACTGAAGCCAGATCTGCTGAGGGATGTGGGGAGCTTTCAGACAGCAGTTTCTAGAATGCCACAGGTTGCTCACCCTGAGGTGCTGTTTAAAAATTCATCACATACAGAAGAGGAACCCATGTTGTCTATGCATGGAAAAGAAGATGAGTACTTAGCCAACATTCCAGAAGACAGGCTTAAGATCTGGACAGACTTGAACAATGGGTGCTATCTAACAAAATGAAATTCAATGGTGAAAAAAGTAAGGTTCTACATTTAGGCAAGAAAACCCAAATGTACAGATATAGTACAGGGGGTACCTTGCTCAATAGTAGTAACTGTGAGAGGGATCTCGGAGTCCTAGTGGACAACCATTTAAATATAAGCCAGCAGTGTGCTGCAGCTGCCAAAAAAGCCAACACAGTGCTAGGCTGCATTAACAGAGGGATAGAATCAAGATCATGTGAAGTATTAATACCACTTTACAATGCCTTGGTAAGGCCACACTTGGAATACTGCATCCAATTTTGGTCACCACGATGTAAAAAAGATGTTGAGACTCCAGAAAGAGTACAGAGAAGAGCAACAAAGATGATTAGGGGACTGGAGGCTAAATCATATAAGGAACGGTTGCTGGAATTGGGTATGTCTAGTTTAACGAAGAGAAGGACGAGGGGGGACATGATAGCAGTGTTCCAATATCTCAGGGGCTGCCACAAAGCAGAGGGAGTCAAGCTATTTTCCAAAGCGCCTGAAGGTAGGACAAGAAGCAATGGATGGAAACTAATCAAGGAGAGAAGCAACCTAGAACTAAGGAGAAACTTCCTGACAGTTAGAACAATTAACCAGTGGAACAACCTGCCTCCAGAAGCGGTGAGTGCGCCAACACTGGAAGTTTTTAAGAAGAGACTGGACAGCCATTTGTCCGAAATGGTATAGGGTTTCCTGCCTGAGCAGGGGGTTGGACTAGATGACCTCCAAGGTCCCTTCCAACTTTATCATTATTATTATTACTTACATAGTCACTCCATGAATGAAATCCTCTCTCTCTCTCTCTCTCTCTCTCTCTCTCTCTCTCTCTCTCTCTCTCTCTCTCTCTCTCTCTCTCTCTCTCTCTCTCTCTGTGTGTGTGTGTGTGTGTGTGTGTGCAAATGATGCATTCTAACACAGATCTATCATCCATCTAACCATCATCTACAAACTTCATCTAGGCATTAATCCATTGGTCTAAGCTGGCAGTGCTAGAAAAGGGATCCTGGAGTCATGATGGGCAGCTTGAGGAAAAGGTCAACCAGGGAGCAGCTGCTATAAAAAGAGAAATTCTATTCTTAGAAACATTAGGAAGGAAACTGAAAATAGAACTGCCCATATAATAATGCCCTAACCTGCCACCCTCAAGGGACTGTTCTAGTTCTTCCACATTAAGAAAGATATGGGAAGACTAGAAAAGGTGGAGAAAGAAAAGTAGGGGCAACCTATTCAGGAAAAATATATTTCAAGGCTTCTTGGTTTGAAAACAAAGGAGAATAAAAAGGGTCAGGGATCTCCACAGATGCATAGGATGGCTGCAACAGTAGGATCAAAGGTCTGCCTGTTTTATGTGCCACACATAAAAAAAATGGGAAGATCTTTTATCATACTGTTGTGGCCACTGTTTTGACTTTTTTCATCATGGCCTACAACACATGGTAGAGATATATAAAATTTAAAGATGATGAAGAAAAAGGGCGATAACTTTTTCCTCCATCTTTTGTAATTTCAAAAGGCCATCTGCCAAAATAGGAGATTAGGGATTGATGGAAGGAAGGACTTCTTCACAAAGCATTTAATTAAACAGTGGAATTTGCCATTTTAATCATAGTAGCCATTCTGAATTGTTTCAAAAGGGGACTGGGCAGACTCACAGAGGACAGGCTATAAAGGGCAACTAACACTGATGGCATCTTCAGTCATAAGTAGCATACCTTAAATATTGGTTTCTGGGAATAACTAGTATGTGGGAGATAATGTGGGAGCTACCATCTTCCATTCCTGATTTCCCCAGAATGCTTGTAACTGGCCACTGCATGATTTAAAATGCTGAACTAAGAGAACTTATGATCTAATTCAGCAGAGCTCTTGTATTCTTATGATAACAAAATATTATCTATATTTCGAGATTGCAAACATTTATTCCCTTTCTTTTGATTATCAGGAAGGCTAGAAACCCATCTTAATTCATTTACTTATTTTTATACAGCTCAATAACTAGAGCTTTTCTAAGCAGTGTCTGAGAATTAAAGCTTATTAGAAGTAAAACATCATAAAAAACTACATACAACACTATATATGGCAGTACAGAGGTATCAAAAGCAGCTATAATAACATCAATAAATACAACAATGATAAGAAAGTAACAACAAGGCACATTGCTAAAATACCAAAGTGACATTACAGTGCATTAAAGGAACACACCTTATCAGTTAAATCACAAATGTGACAAGTGGCACAAGAACCCACAACTTCTTCAATTTATGAAAACCTACAAAGCCTCCTGCGGTATATTTTCAAGGCTGGCACATTTATTTTGGCATGAATTGCCTTTTCATTTCTAAAAGAACTTCTTAGTCCAGCAGTTCTCAACCTATGGGTCGCGACCCCATTTGGGGTCGATTGACCATTTCACGGGGATCGCCAAGCAAGGCTGTCTACCATTTTTTCCCCTTTTCCGGCGGGTGCCTTACCTCCCTTGGGCTGGGCCAGCTGGTGGTCAGCCTGCTCCGTCTCTGCCGCTTGCCAGCTATGCCTCGGCCGGCGCAGGGGGCAGAACCACGCATGCGTGGCGCTCCCGGGCAGGGAAAGTCCTCGACTTACGACCGGTTGGGTAGTCCTCGACTTATGACAGGTTTAGTCCTCGACTTACGACCGGTTTAGTCCTCGACTTACGACCGGTTGGGGGTCGCGACATTAAAAAGGTTGAGAACCACTGTCTTAGTCAGAGTTCACTTCTCTCAATTCATAGTTTTCATTATAAAAAGAAGAGGCAGAAAAAAACGCTGATCTTCTTTCTTTAAAAGCAACAGCCAACTGAAAATGGAACACTTTTTCCATTCAGCAGCTCATTGTCTCATGTGATTACTTTTCAGTTTTTACACTGAAGGCAGTTGGGTGCAACTTTATTTTTGCCCAAATGTGATTCCTTCTGAAAGATCAGGATTCAATCTCCTTTCCAAAAAAAAAAAAAAAAANTGTTTCTTGACCTCTGACATGCCAGAAGACAACATCTTTCACAGCTATGAACAACGTATTTCCTTACACTCTTGCTGAAGCTCATCCCATTCTTTTTCTCAACTCCCAATCCCTTAAGTGAAATTTCTTGGAGGCCAAACCATTGCATATTTACTTGGAAGTAAGTCTCACAGAGTTAGTGGCTTTTTAGTAAGTTCTGGCTTAGTTCCTCACTCATCCATGACTGTCTTATAACACTGCACACTCTTGGAAAACAAAACCAATAGCCCTGCCTTCACTATGCTAGTAACCCAATTCCTTCGAAGGTAAAGAATTTGCACCCTTATAAACACTGGTAAATCAATTCCTCATTGATAAAATAGAACTAAACCATTCTATGTTGTTAGTTTAGAATGTTTTCTTTCATTAGATAAAATGCTGAGCAAGGGGGGAATGGGGGGGGGAGAAATGAAGTGAATATTCGAACCAAAAGAAGGATAAATCACACCAGCAGCACTTGTAAAGCTGAAGTACAGACCAGAGATTCAAAGAGTGCAGGGGCGGAGGTGGTGGTGAACTGTTCTGCATTAAATTATTTTAACTTTCATGTGGAACTGCTACAAAAAGTATAAACAGTTGCAGTTTTTCAGGACTCTGTAAATTTATATCCCAACCTCTGAACATCAAAGTGATAAATTACTCTCTAAACTTAAGCCCAGTTCTTACTCAAGCAAAACTTTCATTATAGCTAAGGAAAAAAAAGTTTTTCCTCAGAAAAAAAGCAAAGAAAAAGACATAATTGGCTCTTTTATATGTATTAAAGACCAGTTATACAATTTAGACTCTAGAAAGGTACACTAATAATCCTTAGAATAAACTACTTTCTCACGTGATTCTAATTTTACTTCCAAGCTCTGAATGGCCAAAAATTCAGTTGCAGAACGAGAAGAAACAATGACATTTGAAATAAGGCCAATTCATCAACAATTTAATCACACAAACACTCCTTTCAATTACTACTGTATCCAATTATATACGTTTGATTCTGAGTGTCTGAATGCAAGTCATGGCAGGTGACAATCTGTGTACCTTGAAAAAAAGCTAAACTAGTCCAGATTTTTGGAGGGAAGACCACCAGAAAATCCAGAGGCTCTAGCTAGACTGGAAGGTAAAATAGCAACCTGTAGAAGGCAATGGCAAACATTTTTTCCAATGATAACAAGAAAACAACAGGGACATGTCTATGAAATCACCAGGAGTTGAGCTTAATTTGAATATTTATTTTCCTTTAGTTGAATGTAAAGTCAAATTGACAGTTAATTCTTGCATGCACGTTTATCGGACTATGACTGCATATTGATAATCCCACCATATTGACTATCACAGATAGAATTAGTGTTAGGATTATGCAAATTCTAATAATGGGGTGCTTGCAATATGTGAGAATGCACTGCTACTCTGGAAACTGCTGGTTGTTTTCTGCCTGCATGTGTACACATAATTGCTTTGTCTCACTTTTTTCTCAGCATAGCAAAATGGTGATAATATCCATGTGCACATATAAAACCCTTCAGCGCCAGAAGCACTTTCCAAAGCAGTTGTGTGAACCTGGAAAACTATGTGGTTGCTTTAATGGGTCAAGGAAAGGTGTTATGCATACCCTCTCAAGCACTGTGAAGTATAGGCTTCCAAAGTTTTCCACAACCTGATTCAATCTATTTTAGACCACACAGAACACAACACTTTCAACAGAAAGTGAAGGAAGGGTCTTGCAGTCCTTCTAATACTGTTACATCTCCCATATGGTGAGGAATGTTGGAAGCTGTGGTTCAGCAACACCTAGGAGGCCACTGATTCTGCATCTCTTAATGAATGATTTCTGCTTGATATGCTCAAACCTGGTACTACAGCACATAGAACTTTGTGCAACTTATAAATCAACACTGAACTAAAATGATATGTAAGGAGAATACCCAAATGCTCCAGCATCAGGCTTTTCTTTCAAGCACAGTTATACGGTGGACATTATGTTTAACTTTACAACTATATGTATATTACTTTGAGTAGAGGTGCCATTGAGTCTAATAGGATCAACCTGCTAAAAAGTATGTTCAGGATTCCATATCATTCATATATGTATGTATGTATGTGTGTGTGTGTGTGTATGTGTGTGTGTGTCTGTGTGTCATATTCATACAGGTTTGTAGCTAGCTGTATTTTTATCTCAAGAATTAATAACTGCTTTAGGCAGGAAGGGACCTTTACTAGTTTATCCTTCTCACTCTGACCTTATTATTTATGAGTGCAATTGGGCATAAGACAGACAGACAGATAATTTTTTGCTAACTCAATAGAACTAATGGAGTTAGCAGTATTATCAGCTGTCTTTTATTTTAAATGTTATGGCATGCTCCAAGAAAACCTAGGAAAGAAAATAACTGATGAAGTGATAAACATTTTATATACAGCCTTTAGATGGAAGTCGGATCCATTCCAATCAGAAAAGAAATTTCTAGCATGATAGGAAGTGGAGACAGAAGGCTAATACAAAGTGATGATTCAGAAATATATATTGATTCTAAATTAAAACACATACAACTACTGAGAAACTTCATTGGGTATGCTTATACAGAGGTTAGGCTAAGGAAAAGTAATCAGACTGGCATGTTTTTGCCTATATTGTAGAAAATCCAGTTCAGTGGTTTTGGGGACACATTAAGCAACCTATCCTAACATCTCTTACAGGTCCTTCAGTCCATCCAGGAGAAACCAAGTGCCCTTTTATTCCCTATGTGCAAATGACTGGCAAAATTTTAGCCCAATTCCACTTCATGTCTTAACCCAGCAGCACACAAAAAGTTTAATACGAATAAATTCTGAGCTAATAAGGTTCCTTCTTTAAATGTTGACACAGTATTATGCATATCCCATAAATACCTTCTGACTAAAATTCATCCCAGGAGATTGGCACCATGCCAGGGCTATTCATATTTACTGTATTTATATAGTACAGTTGGCCAAAGATAATATTGAAGACAAAATATGCCTTGAGATATATACAATATCTCTGGGTTTTCCTTTTAAATCTCTTCATTGCTAAAAATATTTACACTGAACTTTACAAAATGTCCCACAAAGACCTATCAGGGATCTGCACAGTGATATATAGCCAACTATGAGTATAATTAGAGCATATTTGTAATATTTGAGCTGTAGTCTGTTACCAAACGCTAATGTCTCTGTGGTTTAAAAAAAAGTTTCTTTTTAAAAAAAAAAAAAACAACAACCCTGAATGATTACTCTTTCCCAGGCCTTTTACTCTATGACCTCAGTGTGTTTGTAGAGATCTCCTCCCCTCCTACTACCACCACATTGTCTGCTTGACTGGTACTAAAAGACTTAAACCTTTTAAGGCTGAAAGGAAACTGAAGAGCAGCCTAGCCTTGTGTTTTCTCATTTATATTGTAGCCGTTTCTTCTTGGCTGTGTATGTTTTTTCCCCTTTGGAATGGCTCACCCAGCCTAACATATAACTAGACAGCAGTGGAAAAACGGTTAACTCTTTTACTCTGATCTTCTCAACCAAGTATTTGCACAGGAAGCCTGGCTGCAAGCAAGCAAGCAAGCAAGCTGTGGGCTCTTGAACAACTGATGCTCCCTATTGGCCAAGGTCTGCAACCTCCACTTGTCCTTTTCTGCCGTTCTATTTCAAGTGTTGGGGACACTTTTGCATGCATGGTAAGATAACCCTTCAGTTTCTGTGGATAGTTGAATTTTCCAGGGGAAAAAAATGCATAGCTGTAAATCATTCACTCTGAATAAGTGAGTGAACAGAGAATAACATGCTTCTTTCTATGGCTCAGCCACATCAGAAAAGTGCTCAAAGAGACTGCGAGGGCTTCACCCTTTTCTCTTTGTATTTAAAATGGTAAACAGTTCTCCAAAGAAATGAGTTTTTCCATAATGTTAGCCACATGGGGGGGGGGGGTGGAGAGGGCAGGCAATTGCATGTGTGGATGTGTGTACATGCACATAAGTATGTGTGCATTCTAATGTCTTGAGTTCACTTCTGCATTTCAGTGTTATTGCCACAAATTATACCAGAGAGCTTGCACATCCCTCCTTGGCTCCAGCACGTTCTGCAAAATGTTTTTTTTCCCTCGGGGCAGCAAGGGTGGAGTGTGTTTATCATAGACTTCTGGATGGTGCCTTAATTACAATAATAAAGCCCTTTGATTCCCAGGGTGTCCTCTTCCTTGGATTGTCATTTGACAATAAAAAGAAGAAAGAGAAGGCAGCTCACTGAGAATTGGGTGCAGAAATTGCTGGCTGGCACCCTAGCTGCCTGACTCTCATTGGCGTGCCCCAGCAAGCCTCAAAGATACACCTCTGTAACATATATAGAATATTGAGAATAAAATATATAGAATATTGAGATAGAAAATCTAGCATGGAGTTACCCAGAAGGCTGCAATGCCTTCTCTATTACCTGCTTCTCAGAGATGATCAGGTATCAGTATATAGGCTCCATATAACAGAAGCAGAAAAGAACAAATTAGAAAATTAATCAGTGAGCAGATGCACTTTAGTGAACACTTTGAGATCCCATCCTTTTATTCCTCCTACAAAATTTCTCACACTGACCTACATTTGAGTATTGTTCTAAGACAATATTTGGCAACTTTAAGAAGGGTGAACTTCAACTCCCAGAATTCTGCAGCCAGTGCATGCTGGCTGGGGAATTCTGGGAGTTGAAGTCCACCCATCTTAAAGTGGCCGAGGTTAAGAAGCATTGTTCTAAGCAATTCTGCTCCAGACCACAATAACCAGCCTGATTTTCTAAAGAGCAAAAAAGTCCACAATTTCAGAGAGTAAAGCAACAATCCTGTCTAAAGTTACCTAGGAGTAAGACCCACTGAACTTAATGCAACTTGCTTCTGAACAGACATATATATACAGGATAGCAGTATAACTTTGCAATGTTGTGCACACTTATGTGAAGATAACTCCACTGAGCTGGAGTTGTTTCTAGTTATGATGCAGAGCATTGTTATTTTTATATTTATATCTCACCTTTTTGGGTATATAAGCACTCTAATTGACTAGACCTTTTTGGCCACAGCCCAACAGCAAGTCCAAACTGGAGCTGCAATTTGAATTCAAGTCTGCCACTGCCAACACTTAATGCTCAGCTTTTAGATGTGTATGAAGCCAACTTCTTCAAGCTCGCCCTGATCTTCAGGAGAGAGTCCATCTAATCAGATCCAGCTGACACATTCCCAGGCTGTGTCCAGGAAGCTGGCCTTAAGAAAATGTTGGAGGGAGATTTATTTTGTACCTGGAGAGAAGATGACCACAAATATGATAGACTATTAAACTGAAAAAAGGGTTTGGACAATTTTTGGGTAGGCAAGAAAAACTTGAGTTTTACAGTCAGAAACCATTCTTGTTTTTCTCCATTCTCCCCACTTCTTACCCCCTCCTTCCCCAATTCCAACATAATCCAGCAGTGGCTAGAGAAGAGGCGGCCACAGGATGGAAACAAGAGATAGGAGACTGCTAAGGCGATAGGAAGGGGTGTCGGGAGTGGGCTCCTGAGGAGGGGGGGCAGAGGGTGGTTATAATCCCATCTGTGATGTTTGTTGACCCAGGTGCTCGCTGAGAAAGATTCCAGGATTTGCAGAAGTGTCTGACAAAGTGCTGAGGTGGAGAGTATCTAAGGAGAAAGCACTGGGGAGCTAGAGTTCCCAACTGAAGAAATATAGAGAAATATTACACAAGGAAGAATGACAGGAGAGAATCAGAAAAAGGAGGCTTACAGATATTTCTGCTCCTCGAAGACCGGCCAAATTGGGGTAGGGTGGGATGTTATGTACTCTTTAACAAAAGCTTTATGAGGACATTCCTTGCATTTGTGTTCTCTGCTACGAAGCCTTTGCAAGTGCTTAGGTCCGGATGTGTATGGTTTAGTTCTCACAGAAGGGTAAAAGACAGGCACTCTGCAGATGTTCAGAGGCACAGGCATCTCTCTTCTTACTTTGCGTGTCCCAAGGTTACACCTTGGCACTCAAAACATTCCCAAGGGTTAGGGTGCAGAGCCCGATTTCCCATTAAACCTCGTTGATGAAACTTAGCTCACTTGCTTGGATTTTCATCCTGAGGAATAATGTTGCTGGCTGTGCTGTGCTACTTAAGTAATTGCCGAAATGCAACTGGTAGGTGGCTAGGTCAACATCCTCCCTTTTGCAGAGGAAACCCCTTGTTACACTTTTAACATGTGGGGGAGGGGTCTGGAATGTCAAACAACTGAATTACACTCTGGTCTCCCCCCCCCCAATCTCTGTGGGACCTGAACCGCCAGGCACCCACCTGAGGTCTCAAGACAACCGAGAAGACACCTCTCCACACCTCGCACACACACCCCGCCAGGCACATTATACACATACAAATATACGCAGCAACCAGAGCTCTACCTGGCACAGGCGCACAGAATTATTCAGAGCAGACTTACTTGCCGACGGGTAGTAACTCCCCATGTCAATTTTGTAAACTTCTTTGGCGTAATATTCCTCATCGCTCCTTTCCTTTTCGCAAGAGGCCGCCCTGTGGTTCGCCTTCTCCTGCAGCAAGTCCCTCGTGCTGTTGTAGATTGAGATGACCTCCGGAGGAACCTCCTCGGGCTCGGGGTACTCTTCCGGAGGGCTGGTGAGTTTCAGTTTGCTCAGGATCTGGCCTCGGATCGCTTCGATCCGCTTACGCATGAACTGGTCCGTGTCTAGGGTGCTGCACGTAGACAGGGCAAAGGCCACCGTGGCCAGATCCAGGGTGAGGAACACGCTCAGGAGATAGCAGTGCATTTTAGGAAAAAAAAAGGTTTAAAAATGAAAAATAAAATAAAGCCCAAAACACACTTCTTTTCCCTTAGCTTCTCCCACAAAGAAAGGACCAAAATGTTTCCTGGAATTTTCTCCGTGGCAGTTGAAGGTGTGCAAACGAGGTTCAGATCTTTTTTTTTTAAAACAAAACAAACAACGAGTGATCGAAAGAATAAATGCAACCGATCGTTAGTCCAAATAGCGTATGTCAAGTTGCCAGTCCGCCAAACTGCTTGAATTGGTTGCAAGTCCTAGAGCGAGCTGGCTGGCGAGCAGATGCGATGCTCCAGCAAAGGTGGAGGGTTCAAACCAGCAATCGCTTTCTATTAAAAAAAAAACAAAACAAAACAAACAAACAAAACCTGCAACAGGTAGCGCCTAATTAAAAAAAAGAAATGTAACAGGTTGCAAATGTTGCTTTAAAATCAGGAAAGCAGGTTGCCTTTTCTCCTCCCGGCTACCAAACAGAGAAAAAAGATAATAAAATCCCCAAAAAGTTGGGGGCGGGGGGGGGGAGAAATCACCTCTGGTACATACAAAAAGGGGGAAAAAAAATCTTAAGAGTTGAAGGAGTGCGTGGAGGAGGGAAAAAAAGGAAGGGAAACTGGCCGCCACTTAAAGCGAGGGCTCCGGAGACTCGGCGCCCTGCTGCCCACAAGCTCCCACGCTCCAAATTGAGATGGCACCGACTGGCAGGCGGAGGAAAGTAGGTCCGGGGTGGGGGGGGGATGCCCCCCTTCTGGGAATCAGTGCGTCGCTCCCCCCTTTTGGCCAGGGGATTCGCGTCCAGCTGCGAGCGGAGGCGAAAAGCGCCCACGTGTGTAGAGATGCGTGCGTGCGTGTGTGTGTGTGTGTACGCGCGTGCCGGCGCCAGGACAGACCCCGAGACGCGCCTGGGACAGCTGGGCGCCTTCAAGGTGGTTCTGCCGGCTTCCCTCCCTTCTCCTCCCGCGACTCTTGCTCTTCGGGCCCCCCACCAATCCCCCTTCGCGGCGTGGGCAGCGCTCTGAGCGGTCCTGCTTTCCTGGGGACGGCCGCGGCTGTTTGCATTAACCGATTAGTTCACCTCCCTCTCCACCACTCTCTCTCTCCCTCTCCTTCTCTCTCCCTCTCCCTCTCTCTCTCTCTCTCCCTTTCTCTCTCTCCTTCCCTGTGTCTCCCTCTCTCTCTCTCCCTTTCTCTCTCTCCTTCCCTGTGTCTCCCTCTCTCTCTCTCTCTCCCTTTCTCTCTCTCCTTCCCTGTGTCTCCCTCTCTCTCGCTGGCGACTGCTGGCTGTACAGCTTTTCCAGGCGCTCCCTCTCCTCCTCCTCCTCCTCCTCTTCAGTTTTTAAAAAGCCAAACCGAACCAGGAAGGCAGAGCTACCGCCGTTTCTCCGAGGCTTTCGCGATTCCGCCCCCTCCACCCGCGGGTTTTCTCCTAAGACTGGAGATTGCAAAGTTCGTTTTCCGCCCTCGCCTTGGCACTTTTCCTGGCGGAGTCGTAGGTGGCGTGCCTTTTTTGTCTTTTCTTTTCTTTTTTTTTTTTTTTTCTTTTTTTTGGCCCACGGCTCCCTCCTTCCCCACGGAGCTTGAAGAGACGGGGGCTGGCAGGCACGCCGCCCCTCGTCCCCAGGTTGCCTAGCCTCTCCCCTCTTCTCGACTCACGCCTTTCGCCCGCAGAGAACCTCACGCACTGGCGGAGAGGGCGGATTGATAAGGTTCTCTCGGACCGCGGGTGGGAGGGCGTGAGTGGCTCCGCTGCCTCCGCAAAATGACGCGGTGAGGGAGCCGACAGACTTAAGTGACCGGACGGATAAGGACCCTGACGCCTTCTTGAACTGGGCTATGTCTTGCTCTGTTCCAGGGAGGGGAAAGACCGAGGAAGCCCGGCAGGTCCACCTCAAAAAGATGGCGGTAGAAAGTGTCTTTGGCCAGGAGAAATCGGAGGTAGAGATGCTACAGCCGAGTCATGAGGTGCGAGCTAGAATGGGCTACCTGGAGCCTTCCAGATGTTTTAGACTTCAACTCCCACAATTCCCCTGGTGATGGTGTCCGGGGCTGAAGGGGGTTAAACTCAAAAGATCTGGAAGTCCAGGCGGTCAATCCCTAATGTGAACTAAGAAACAATAAAACGTGAAGATTTAATTAGTCTGGACAGAGCAGGCAGATTCATTCCCACTTGCTCTAATCTGGTTCCCAAATTTGCACTGTCTGTGATTCATATATTCCATTTCAAATGTCCTCTTTCTTGCCTCCATTTGTAGAATCTTGCCCAGTTATAAAACTAAGTTTCTACATACTTTTTGGCATGATTTGTGCATGCTTTAAAAAAAAAAAACCTTGCCAAATGTTCAGTGGCTGCAAGCTCCCAGTTGTTGAATGGCTTCAACATTACAAGGAAATGATCTGGTCATGATCTAGTAGTCATCTAATATTCTTATATGTCAGGGCTGGAGATCACTCCAACTACAGGAGCCACATTAAATATAAGAAATGGAGTGAGGGCCATTCATGTGCATTTTCAGCCTCCCCACTTTATGGTTGGCTGAACCACAAAGAGCCCAAGTGCATCTTGTTCCACTTTCACTGGCAAACTGCTTGCACACCTGTTACACTATTGAAGATAAAGCAAAAAAAATGTCCTTCTGTACACGTAGCCCTCAACTGAGTCCAACATTTTTGTTAAGTGAGAAAGTGAGTTTTCCCCATTTTACGACCTTCTTGGTACAGTTGTTAAGTGAATTATTGTGGTTGATAAGTTAGTAACCCGATTGTTACGTGAATCTGGCTTCCCCATTGACTTTGCTTGTCAGAAGGTCACAAGAGATAAAGGTCATGGATATGAACCAGTTGCCAAGCATCTGAATTTTGTTCATGTGATCATGGGGATGCTGCAAAAGTCGTAACTCTGAAAAACTATCATAAGTCACATTTTTCAGTGCCGTTGTAACTTTCAACAGTCACTAAACGAACTGTTTAAGTTAAGAACTATCAGAGCTTAGCTATTAACCTCGCCCCAGAGCACATGATTGATGGTTTGTTGGAATATGTTACCCTACTAGGGAGAGCTTCTCCAGCATACAATAATACTAATTCCCACTTACCAATTGGTAGATTTCAGGAGAGGGCAGTTCTCATGATAGGCACATAGTTTACCTTAGTTCAGAGGCCCCCAACCTTTTGGGCACCAGGGACCAGTTCTATGGAGAAAGATTTTTCCATGGACCAGAGGGGGCGTAGTTTCATGTGCTGCCTGCATCCCACGGATGGGGCTTCGCTTGTTTGCGCGGCCCGGTTACTGGCATGCCGAGGCCCGGTGCTGGTCCACAGACCGGGAGTGGGGGACCCCTGCCTTAGTTGAAGGGGAGCTTTTCTGCATGGAATCTGTTCCCAGATGTGTATCCTCTTCTCCCACTGAATTTTAGGACTGAGGATTCTATGCCCTGATTTTTTTTTCTCCAATAATTTAGGAATCTTGTCTGAGATTTGATGAGAATATGGTAGGTTTTTTTTTCTGTCAAGCTTTCCCTTCAAGGTGGCATCTTAAATTCAGGGTTATCATCTTGAAGGCTGTATCCCATAATCCATACAGTTTAATGCAGATGCATATGAACATGAAGCATTCTTTCAATGCTTCCTGTATTGTTTTACTGCTTTATTAAGCTGGGGCGCCAGCAAAGTAAGTGAAAAGTAACTATATTGTTTAAACAAGTTTTAAAAAAGTTTTTATGTTTACAATGAGTAGACTTTTTGCACTGGTTCAGCACAATTCAGGCTCTTTGTCAGATGAAGAGGAGGTTATGCCAGCATTTCTACAAAAAGGCTGTTTGGGGGATGAGAAGGATTCCCAAAGGACCACTTCTTCAAGTGATGTAAAACCATTTTTCCAGCTATAAAACCTATTTCAGTCCATCATAACTATTATTAATTTAATAGAAGAAATGACTCAACATGAAGGTCAGCATATGCTTGGCCAATTGGTTAAAACAGATTACCCAATGCCTCTTTTTGGCCACATTCATGTTAAACATGTTGGATTAATTTCAGTTTAATGTGTTGTACAAATTGAGATGCTGTTGATTTCAAAACCATAGTTTGTGGCAAAGTATGTAATAATGATTTGAAGCAATGTCACTATTTTAGAAACAAATGCCATACATCAACAGCTAAAATGTTATATCTTTCTTCATTGTTGGCTTCCTTCTTTAATTAAAAGACATTTTTTCAAGTTACCTAAAAGTCAGAATAAACATTTGCAGAGATCATATAGATGCAAAGTAATATGAAGATAAGATTTGTAGTAATGTTTATCTGTTCCATGTTTCTTGCTGAGTACAATTGGTTCTTTTCCACATATTTTAAAAATAAAACTTTACTGCAAAAATGGAGACACCTAGGAGATTGCTAAGAATCTTGTGTTTCCTTTGTTAGGAAAAATTATGTGATCCTTAACAATTTTGAAGTTTTTTTATCTTGATTTTTGATTGTTAAAAATAATAAAGTATAAAATAGAAAAAAACCACTTTATGCAACTGATGACCAAACTGTTATGTAAATAGCCATGTTTTATTAGCTGAGGGCAATTAATGAAGAAATATAAAAAACATTATAATTTCCAAAATATAACTTGTGGTATAATGACAATTTCCCATCCTTAAAGCAAGACTGATTGAAAAGTAACATGGGCTTGAAATGCTCAATCTAATTGAAGAACATGTTCATATACCCTGTCTTGTTACATGCTACAGCTGTGCTTCAAAAAGAATATTATTTTGGTTGGTCACATAGTCAGCCTGATGTTTAGACTGTTTGACATTTTTGTTAATCTATTGAGCCCTTCCCAAGGATCTGGGATAGGCAGATGTTGTCTGATGGTGTTAAAGGATATATTATTATAGGATGTAAGCTGTTTCAAATAAAGGTGCCTAAAGCAATCAACCGATAGTGATTTTGATGGTGTTCAAGTGGTGCTCCAGATATTTTGGGATTGTACCCAAGGCATCTATTCCTGTTTGTACTATCTTTGCTTTCTTTTGCCACAGTTGTTCCACTTCTATTTACAGATCTTTCTATTTTGTGATTTTTTACAGTTCTATATTTATCACCTACTATAATAATGACAATTATGCTGGTTATCAAGTAGGCTAGATCAGATTAATGTCCTGGTGAAAAAGTTCTTAGAAATCCCACCTTGCTACCTTAAATAAAAAAAAAGATTGCTTGATGATCATCTAATTTAGGATCTAAAAGATAAATGAAATTTGGAAACCCAATTTAGGCATGAAACCAGCTCGGTGATCTTGGACCAGTAATTCTCAGCCAAAGAAGGCAATGGCAAATCACTTCCAAATTGCCAAGAAAACATTAGGGATTTGTCCAGGTAGTCATCAGGAGCCAAGATAAACTTAGCATAAAAGGTACACATGCATACAGAGATAATGTTAAGACTTTGGTAAAGGACTGCCAGGACCGTGAGCATCTGACTGAACAAGTCACAGCAGCCTATTTCACAGATAATATAAAGCCACAATGGATGGGTTTGCAAACCATAAGCCAAATATCCACATTAAGTTTTAGTTTTAAGTGGCATCCAGGTCATTATGTCATCAAAATGACTGTACTGTGATCGATGACAATGCAAATTACTTTGTGTAGCCTAGAGAAAATAAAATCAGCACAATTTTGACTCCAAGTTAAGATCCAGCATTAATTTTCTGTCACTAGAATCTTAGCAAGAAAAAAGTGATATTATCAGAAGCTTATTCTCATCAAAAACAGCCAGCCATTTCTTAATCCTACAAATTCCAGATTTTAATACTATCAGACCAAAGGCCTACACAGTTCATTAACATATTTATCTAATTTAGGATCTAAATTAGGATCTAGATATCCATGGGAGGCTCACAAACAGGGCAGTTTTTACCTGCTACTTTTCTCCCATCCAACTGATTCTTAGAAATATCCAGAAATTATTGGATTTATCTGTCACTACTTACTTAACTGTCTTTTCAAACTAAGTTGGTAGTGTCTATCATATCCACCTATCCAGCCAAGTATCTATTTTAAAAAAATGTCCAGTTTTGGTCATTGCATTCTCATCTTGGTCTCTCAAGCATTGTTATTTTGCTTTTCCTATTCCTTTGCTTCATACAAAATTCTTTTGCTGTCCCCAACCACATATCTATTAGGAAAATCTGTACTTAAATAATATGTCCTGAAGGGAAAAACAAATTAATTTAAATTATACATTACCACTTGGATAACTTTATTGTGATGATGAAAGCAGGTTAATTAGAAGAAGACATTCAGATGATTGCACACATTGTAGCATTTAGGCATTTTTAAAAATAATAGCTGACAGTATAAAAATAATTAAGATTTATTCACAGAGCTTCGTGAGCATAATGGCAATCTAAGGTGTCTATCACTCATTAGAAAATTGGCCTTAAACTAGTTTGAGAAAATAACATCCAAGATTAATTTCAGAACATATCAGTAAAGAAATAAAAAGTGCTTTCCTATTGTGCCTCAAGTACACATTAAACACATGGAAGACCTTGATACAAATCTTTAGTCTACTACAATTATGTGCAATTGTATTAACATTAGACTGTTACCAAGAAAACAAAAAATATCTATTTCAAAAATTATTATAAGGTGGAAATATTCTAATACTATCATGTCTCTTACCCCACAAGGAAGAACAATGATTTTGTTCTAATGGCAAAGCAAGGAAAAGATCCACAAGAATTTACTACACATATTAAAACTTACTGCAATGTGAATTTAGTTAGTGAGTGAGTGTGTGAGTGAATGAGGTTTTGATTAATAGGGGATCTTAGATACAATCTTTACACAATCTGGCTACTCTACCAATCTCATAGCTACCTAAACTCAATAGACATTTTTGTTTTTGTTTGTATATGTAATCCATTTCTTTTAGTAAAAATCTGAAAAGACTCTTTTAAGAAGAGACTGGACATTGTAAGAAGAGACTGGACAGCCATTTGTCCGAAATGGTATAGGGTTTCCTGCCTGAGCAGGGGGTTGGACTAGATGACCTCCAATGTCCCTTCCAATTTTACTACTACTACTACTACTACTACTACTACTACTACTACTACTACTACTACTACTACTACTATTATTATTATTATTATTATTATTATTATTATTATTATTATTATTATTATTATGCCATACAGTAACAATATACAATATTGTTTATACGGTTACCTTTATCTTTCTTTGTCCAGAAATTTTAGTCATTTCATCATAGACATTCTAAGCTGTATTAATACTTTATATTCCATAATTTTAGAAGGAAAATAGTGCATTCAGTTTCATTCAGGGACCTTAACTTCTAACATAATAATGAGAAAAATATTTATTTTTTCCACTTTCTCCACACCATGCAAAATTTGGTGTCATGACCCTTCTCACTGGCTCTTTTACCTCAACCTAAAAAACCAGAATTAATATGTGGATACAAATAAAAATAATATAGATACATCTACTTTTTTTCTCACACAAAATGCAAAATAACAAATCTGTATCTTTTAAATATTTAAGATGCTGAAAATATGAACTAATTTTCTTTCAGCAATCCTTAAATAACTATAGTAAAATCCTGATGGTTGCATATACTTTGCAATATCCAAACTAATTTTTCCTCCTCTACATATTTAATTCTCCCCAGTTGTGTTTGAAAAATACAAACCTGTTATTCAAGCTGGCATTATGCTTTGCATTCAATGGCTTACATGACTCAAATATGCTGTTTTTGGTTATTAAGAAAAAATCAAGCATAAGTTGTTTCTTGGCTATAATATAGAAGTTGTTTGCCATTGCTGTCGTCATCTTGGTTGGTTGGTTGGTTGGTTGGTTGGTTGGTTGGTTGGTTGGTTGGTTATTTATTTATTTATTTATTTATTTGGCCTTTCCAGACTATTCTACAAACCTGGAATTTCCTGATACTCTTCTGTCCAAGTAAAACTGGTTGGGTCCCACTTAGATTCTTTTTTTTAGAATGACCAAGTTCCACTAGGTGCTGACTTCTGCTGCGTGCATATAAACACCCAGTGAGTATATATATAAAAAATTAGCTTCAAACTGATAATTTCACATGTTTTCAAATTGAAACACTGGGAACACATTAGGAAAATATTTTATTTGGGCCAATCAAATATCACATAATTACAGAGGAAGTCTTTGCATACTTCAGAACTTTTCAGCAACTCATTGTTAGTGTATCTAATGTAATGTATTTATATCTGTGTGCTATATTTGCCTTGTGTAGGAATTGTCTGTAGCAAGAACAGTATATTGCATGACCAAAGAAAGCAGGATAACAACAGAAATCAGGATATACGGTATATATATTAGAATAACACAATCCATTTGTCTATTTGAGGTTAGCAGACATTTTTAAGGTGATAGAGGAAAATATACCAGTTTATTCTGGTATTTAAGGAGCACAGTTCTGACAAGCAACATGGTGGTCTACTGATTTAAGAACTGAAGCTAAATAAATTCCCAATATTTTATAGATCACTACCTAAATAATAAATTGAGAACTTCAACATGTACAACTACAAGTATAAAAACATTTATCATTATAAACTGAGGAGAAAAAGAAAAACATATCCTATAGTCACCCTCACCATTTTGCTCTAAATAAGTTTAAATTTAGTAAATTTAATTACCCCATTGCATTTTTTAGTCAACTGTTTACACAAGATGAAAATGGGTAACAATTTGCTAAACAGATGATCTCACTGATAAGTTAATATTCTGGTAGTCTCATTAATCTAACTATACCGTTTAATATGCCATCATGGATCCAGGTTTACAGAGGGGTCGTCTATAAATGCTTCCCCTCCTTTTGAGTATTTACAAACACCTTGAGGTAGTGCTGTTAGATGTAATTTCAGCTGGCCTAGGGTGCTAAATGAGGCTGATGTTTTGCATTCTAGCATTCACAGTGGGAGGAGGGCCAATTCTGATGTTTTATGTTCAGCTGTTTCTGTTTAATTTTTTGCTATAAGATGGCTACAACCTGCCCTAGGCCAATAGTTAGAAAGCCTATATCATAAAATAAGAAGAACTTGAGTCTGGTATGGAAGAGGCTGGTAATGTAAAGTGCCATTCAGATATTTGAATTTAATTTAAATGTTCTATGAGAACTTCAGCTCTGCACAGAATATTCCAAGATGCACAGAAATCTCCATAATGAGGAAATGTATCAAAAAACAGGAAGCTCCTGGATACAGGGAACCACATGAGACCTATCCTTACTATTAGAATTTACTCGAGGCTATTTGATTAAATAGGGATGCACTAATTGAAAAATATGCTGGAATCTCTACCCATCATGAAGAAGGAGCTTGTTAGGTAGAAAGGCAGAAGTATAAACAGGGTGCAATGGCCCCTTCAAACTATCTGCACAGTCCTTAGGTCCATACTCTAATAACCATGAGTGCAAGTTCACTAAAGATGAAGTTTCACAACTCCTCCTTTCTCTGTAGTACTCCAAAACAAAACAAAAAAATGACTCACCACAGCCTATGACTAGATTTTCCTTCATCTTTTAAATCTCAAGTTATATTCACAGCGATCACAACACTCTTGAGACACAACCTATAAAGCCTTTCTAAGCCAATAATCTCTACAAGAGCAGTGCATTTTGTACAAGAAGAATATTTTACCATGTATTTTATGATAAAATTAAGCCAAGTTGCAATCACCGAAATGGAAAGACAAACAAAATCTTATATTAATGTCAATCAACATTTAAACTTCTAGTGATCTTTTCAAAGTCCTCCTTTTTCTGATGGGAGCAGATGCCTATGTTCTGAGTATACAAAGAGTTTTGGACCTGTTTAGGAAATATTTTAGATTTCTGGTCTGATAGACAATGTCTTATTGAGTTAAGAGAACTATATGGTATAAAAAAGCATCTTTGTTTGATTTAAGCCCTCTCTGTGGATCTGTAAGTTATTTTCAATATTATCAATTTGACTTACTTTCATTTTCCTGATTGATACTACCATGTTTTTCCCATTATTCCCTTAATCCCTTTATTTGAGGCTTCCATCATGTAGCCTTCT
This sequence comes from Protobothrops mucrosquamatus, assembly GCF_001527695.2. Lineage (NCBI taxonomy): Eukaryota > Metazoa > Chordata > Lepidosauria > Squamata > Viperidae > Protobothrops > Protobothrops mucrosquamatus. The sequence goes on from NW_015387842.1 coordinate 151,727, forward strand.
CACTATATTCTCCATGCCTGTTCTTCAAATTTCAATGCATTGTAAAAGTTGAGAGAAGAGTACATGAAAATTAAGTGGCAACTGAAAAATTCAATATTATAAATTTATTATAATCAATAATGTAATTTGCAAATAGGTTGAAAATAATACAAAATCTAACTCAAATGTCTATTATATCATCAGATTGATGATACCTAAGTGGAAAGCACTCAAGACCATGAAAAAGTATCAATTTATGAAATTTATGTAAGGTTATTTGAGAAAAGTCTGCAAATTTTGCCATTTCATATGTGTTGGCTGATAAATGTGTGACTACAATAATTAAATAAATGGTTTATAGGGAAAATCCAAGACATTTTCTTCTTATTGATGTTCATTAGGGCTTCTGACCTTGTGAGTAGCTTTCGTCTATGGCAAAAAAGTGAACCTTTCTAGGAAGAAATATGAGGAGGGAGAACTAGAAATTAAAACAAAAAACCTGAAGCTTCAGGTCTGGGCATAAAATACTTGAAAAGCCCTCAAGTAGCTTCCCAATTAGGAACTTTAACAGAAGTGGGAAGCCTACTACTCTACCCTAATTCTGTATATAAAACTCAGAGGTCCCTGAGGGAGGAAATGCAATTTTTAACTCTTGTCTTCTAGCCCCTAAAGAGTTTTGACTTTTATAGGCTTATTTACAAGGAAATACAAATATATGAGTACAACTGTGAAACAGACTTTTTAAGCATGTTTTAGGGCCTATCAGGATTGCCGGATGCCCAGAAAATCTGACGGTGATTATTGTTCTTCATTTCTCAACTCAAAAGCACTGAAAGTGCAAAAATTCTCTCTCTCTCTCTCTCTCTCCATCCATCCATCCATCCATCCATCCATCCATCCATCTATTGTGGCATAACTGAATACAGCATTGTTTTTATTTTTGATACTTATGCTGCTGCTTCTTACTTAGAGATGTGTAGACTATTTAGCTGTGACAAAGACATGTTGCCTGGGGTGCATCATGAGGTAAGTTAGTCTACATTGCACCCAGCTACTCCCATAATAATGTTTAAGTGGAGATGCTTTCAATAAACCAATTCAATTATAGATACTTCTTTCAAGTATGATCTTTGTAAATTTTAGATGGACATTTGGTTCAGCTGTGGATATATGTTGTGTAAACTCAATACCCAATAATATGAACTCAAAGCTCCAAATTTTATTATTCAATTGGATATAATTACATTTATGGAAAAATTACCTGCAAAAACTTATCTAGATGGTTCATCAAGATTCAGATGAGAACTATGGTACATAGGGATCTGCACTACTCCCTACATTTTTTTTCTTGTTGGATCAAAGTAAAAAATGAATAGATCAGAATTACACTTTCCAACTCCACCTTATTAGAAGAATTACTAAAATGATACATGCAAACTAAAGGCCAATTTTAATTTCTCTTCCTAAACAAGCTCACATAAGAATCGGGGTCAGATGCTTGAGTAAAAAGCAAGTTAGTAGCCAGTAGTAGAAATGAGATAATATCATCCCTCTCTCTTGGGCTTAATTTACAGTTATCCCTGGAAAAGACTTCTTTATAACACTCCAAAAGGCCTTATGACCTCCTGTATTATTTTCAAGATAAAAGTTCCTCTGCAAAAGTTCACATTTAAGTACTTTGAACTCATATTCAACTACTTTGTAAGCCAATCTTATGATACTGCCTAGGTACACAGCTACTTCAGCCAGGGAAAAAAATCACTGCCAGTATTTATGGATAGCAATCAGATGGGGATGCTAATCCATGTTTTTCTTTTCTTCAGTATGCAGAAATGGTGGTAAGATTTACAGCTTCTCGAGTTGCCAGATCTTTTAAGGTTCAAGAAGCAGTAAAATATTTTATACAGTGCAACAGCACCACTCTGTGGCTTCAGTTCAAGCAAAAACATACAGTGCTGGGGCAGCATGTTGTAAGCGTCAGATACAGTTTATCAAATGTACTGAGCCACAACTGGGTCTTTGAGAGTTTCTTATAAAATATACTTCTTACTAAGAATTAGAAAGTATCTCTACCAATTAAACTGAGTTCTGATCCTTCTCTCCCTTCTGTTTATTATCTTACTCATTCACTCATTGTATGTATGGTGTTTTAGTTCGTTGAAATGTCCTTTTTAAATAATCCCAAAACCTTGATATGTCTTTAGAGTTCTGCATTCACTGATTCATGAATTTTACATTTTTATCTGTAATCAATTTGAACAAATTCATCTTAGTTGCACAATCCAGATTCAACAGCAAGTGTAAAGATTATTATATATAATACATCCTAAAATCACACTGTATTTGCATTAAACTCTTTCACTAAAATAAAAAATGCTTCCAAAATTTGATTTAGGTCAATCACCTTTTAAGTTTTTTTAGAATAGTTATTACTAATCCATTGGATGAAACCAACTCTTAATTTTAAAAGGCACTCAGTAGCTAATATCTTCGAGACCGCCTCCTGCCGCAGATTACCTCCCATCGGCCTGTACGCTCCCACAGAGTGGGTCTCCTCAGGGTGCCGTCGGCCAGACAGTGCCGGCTGGCGACCCCAAGGGGGAGGGCCTTCTCTGTGGGAGCTCCTACCCTCTGGAATGAACTACCCCCAGAGATCAGGGTGATCCCTGATCTCCCTTCCTTCCGCCGCGCCCTTAAGACATGGTTATTCCAGCTTGCAGGACTGGCCTAGGGGAAATTTTTAGTGGGGGTTTTAAAATAATTTTAAATTACTTAGACCAATTATTAATATTCGTCTTTTAATCATGTTTTAATTTGTAGTTTGGTATTTTGTATTTTTATCTGGTTGTTAGCCGCCCTGAGTCCGCAAGGAGAAGGGTGGGATATAAATATAAGCAATAATAATAATAATAATAATAATAATAATAATAATAATAATAATAATAATAATAATAATAATAATAATAATAAGCAAAATCATTTTAATTTTAAAACATCATCATTTCAAAGAACCCCTTACAAATAATTACTCTACATTTAATTTTCCCAAGGGGCCACATGAGAAACTGGGACTGTTGTGGGGTCCCGCCACTGCTGCTTTCCCCCCTGCTGCCACTCCTTTCATGCCTCTACCCCTACCCCTACCCCCTGCAGCGGGCTGAATAGGGACGGTCAAAGGGGCCGGATGTGGCCTGCTCTACATGCTTTCAAAAATATTCTACAATGTTTTAGCATAAATAATAAGTTCATCCCATGAAAACTCAAAGAGTAACGGAGAAGAAAGACTGTGGGTATCAGGTTTTGGCAATGATCTCCACCTACTTCCAGTATTGGTTCTACCCAATGTCACATAAATGAACACAATGTACATAAATGCAGTGAGAATCTATAGATGTATCAAGAGACTTATGCTTTACAGTCTATTTGAAGTGGATATACAGTTGCTACACAAAGATAAGTGACGGAAATAGGAATTCTGTTGAAATTGGAATGTACACAGGTAAAAGAATTGTCCTGCCTGTAGCACATAATATTAAATTTTGAGAAAACAAAATTTGAGTCCTTTTGAGTATTTTGGTTTCGGGAATAATAGGAAATTCTTTGCTCGCTCTCTCTCTCACACACACAAAAATACATCAGCAGCAATAAATTCTGAGTGTTCTCTATCCATCCAAATTATAGAAAAAAGGAAGGGACTTTTTGTGTTTGTGTGTGTGTGTGGGGTTAGGTTTAGGTATACTGAACTTATATACCATGACCTCCATTTTTCCATTAATGAGTTCAACCAAGTACATTTTAAAAACCCAATGCTCTATTATATTTTCTGTATTAGAGGCTATGGGGTACAGTTGGAAGACGTTCTGACAGAAGTATAATTTTGACCCTTACCTATATGATAAACTTGTTCTCTGGAATTATCTCAGTATAAAAAAATAACAGCAAATCTTTGGGCAGGAAGACAATCCAGAAGAAGCCATTTTTCTCAGTTCTTCACTAGGGGGCAGCTTTCTTCTAATCTCTTCCTTTACTCATTCTTCCTCCTGTCTACTGAAGAAAACCAGTGGAACCCAGGAAAAGGGCCCAATTTAATGGGTAAGATCCCAGTTGCAACATAAGAGAATGCAACACTAAGTACGATTGACTATAAAAACTGCAATTTAAAAAACTTGAAATTAAGGTGCTAATAAAAGGGGCTGAAACTGAAATCAAAATTGGCTTTGTATTATGGCTGCCAAAACCTAGATAATAAATATATGAAAGTGGAGAGGTACAGAAGCATGAACCTCCTGCTGCTATGCAATGGCTATCCAGATTATTGCAGCCTAGATCTGGTACTTATGCCACCCACTTATGCTCTTCTGAATGGTGATTTAAAAGTAGCAAAGAAGAATTATTCCAAGTTGGATCTGGGGTTAGCAGATATTTCACATATTAGAAACAAATACCTCTTCCATTCTCTCTAACAATAAATAACTGAAGTAAAGAGTAGTCAGTTGAAGCCAATGACAGTATCTTTTTGAATGTTTTACAGTACTGATGAGTTTTGACTTGCTTCAATTAAGCCACCATAGTTTGATGTAATTACTATGGGCTGTATCCAATCAATTCCAACTACCTGATGGATCACTAACGTTCTGGAGCAGATTTAGGGAAGCACAGGAAAATACAAGTTCAAGGAAGCAAGGAAAAATCTAACTATAGAATGGAACTCTATAAACAGGCAACATTGCATACTCCATATTTCTAAGCAAATGGAGAATATTAACATAAAATTCTTTCCAATAGTAACCTTGGTCTATTAAAACATGTGCTTTCTACATAGGAAAAACATCTTCCTGGAAATTTAGTGAATAATACAATATGCATAAATTCAAATTTAGATTAAGGGATACGTTTGTTAAAAAAAAATCCAATTAAACAGATATACTGCGTTTAAAAAAAAAACAAACTTCCATACTACCTGGAGGGAAAGTATTGTGAGGAAGAATGCTAGGAAATTCTTTTACTTTATATAGAACACAGTCTTAAACACCAACTCAGAAGAGAGTGTGCATGCTGGGTTTCAAAATCCAAATATGAAAAATTATGCACACAAGGGATCATTCACAACCTCATTTACAGCTCTTAATCTGAAGGCTCAGTTGCAGCTGCTGGAAAATATCCACAATAAGCAAACATTACAAAACATTGTTTACATTACCTGGTCTCCACTCTACCCTGGATAACTTCATTTTCAGCCCACAGCAAATGCTGTAACCTCTACCACTATGCCCTTGATTAAGGCAGGACAGATGTTTTCATATGGAATCATATCGGGGACCACCCAAGAAAATTTCCCCCACCTCAATATTTCAAAGTCACATTTTCATCTGTTAAAATGAGTGGTGTGCCCATAAAGCCATACTTCAGGATATCATCTACTAAGAAATAAACTTCTGCAAAAAAATAGTCTAGGATCAAATTATAAAAATTAAGCATCAAGGAAACACACAAAATTAAGGGCTACATCATTATGCCTTTGCTGGCAATTTTACATATACTTAACCTGGGAGTAAATCTAATGAATTCATGAGCTTTTAGTCTCAATAATCAATATCCCATTTCCAAAAGCTGTTATCAAAACGCTATGCACTTTTGAGAGATACCTCTCACTTCTAAAAGCAGCCTAACATGAAAACCAAATAACAGAATAGCAGAGTTGGAAGGGACCTCCTTGGAGGTCTTCTGGTCCAACCTCCTGCACAAGCAGGAGACTCTATGCCATTCTAGACAAGAGGCTGTCCACTCTCCTCTTAAAAACCTCCAGTGATGGAGCACCCACAACTTCTGAAGGCAAGCCGTTCCATTGATTGTTTTCACCATTAGGAAATTTCTCTTTACTTCTAGGTTGCTTCTCTCCTTGATTAGTTTCCATCGTTTCTTGTCTTGCCTTTTGGTGCTTTGGAAAATAGGTTGACCCCCTCTTCTTTGTGACAGACCCTCAGATATTAGAACACTGCTATCATGTCACTCCTAGTTCTTCTTTTCATTAAACTAGACATACCTGTAATCATTCTTCATATGTTTTAGCCTCCAGTCCCCTGGAGACTAAAGAGCATCTTTGTTGCTCTTCTCTGCACTCTTTCTAGAGTCTCAACATCTTTTCTGTATCACGGTGACCAAAACTGGATGCAATATTCTATATCATACAAAACACTGCTGCATTGGAAAAACTATCATATTTGAAAATAATTTAGATATGGATAGGGGAACTGGTTTCATTCCCACTGAGGTATGCTCTTTCTTCTAGTGCAATGTGAGAATGTACATGTGGACTGATACATTTTACTTCTGAAAGCATAGAAGCCTGGATGTAAAAGAAATCTTCCTAACTGGAAATTCTTCTGAAGTATATTAAGAAATCAAAGGAGAGGTGCATAGCTGATACAATGGTATTTAGAGGAATGGCAAACCTTTAGGGGGTTGCCACTGATATCCCCCATAATGCCCCCCTTGTTTGCTCAACCTTCCTGAAGACAGAATATTATACAAATTCAGTATGAGAATTATTGTATTCTTCTATCTAACCCAAGTATAAATAAAAGGAAAAAAAGGAAAAAATGTTTGTGTGAAACAGAGAGAGAAAAGGGAGGGAGAAAGTACATGCTCCTCTGGATATGTAAGCTATATATCCAATGTATCTGTATCCATATTACATAGCCATTCAATTTCTGTAAGCCACCTAGAGTTGCCTTCGGTGAGATGGGCAGCATAGAAGTTTGATCAATAAATAATAATATAATAAGACTAACTATAGTAAACTGTCAACATTTATAGCAGACCTGACAGTGTATCTCCCCATTCTCATCTCAGTCTTAATTGGAGAACCAAGGTTGATCACTAGATCATAAATCCCTAGGAGTGAATCAGGGATAACACTTCCCCCAACACCAATATCAGAAAGAAGTTTGGAGTTATTAGATATATTCAGATAATGATGTATCTACACTGCAGCTGCATTTGTAAACTTCTTATCTGGCACAAACTCCTACTGAACCATTTTGGTCATTTAAATTATGTCCAAATAAAGGTGACTTAAAAAAAGGATTGCAGAACAATCTATATGCAACTAGGATATGCTCTCTTATCGGTCCACTTTTTGTAGATCTACAGTCTTAAGCTTCCATTTGAGAATCACTCCCTCTTAAGTCCAAAAAAACTTGTCCACAAGTAAACAGCCAATCAAAAGTGTCTAAAGGCAAGTTCACTTGATTTCTCAGTCATTAAGAGCAGAACATAAAAGCAGAACTATACTTGGCAAAAAGAGGCAAATTGTATGTCTGGGGGATTAGAAGGAGGGACAAAAAGTCTTCAATCTTCTCCAGTTATACCTTCCAGAAATATTGGGATTTCAAATTTTTGGCCATGCTGGCCAGGAATTATAGAAGCTGACATCCAATAATCTGGAAGATACCAACTTGGTCTGATTTAATCTAAGCTACTATTAATCTATTTGCCCATAGAAAATTGCTGTTTCACCTACAGATATTTCTGGCATATTTTAAACAGGGTTAACAGATTTACCATGTGGAAGGGTACCAGGGATACTTTTCAGCTCCAGACCCAATGAAAACCATAACGCTGCCAAAGGTTTTTCATGGACCTATTCATAGCCAGTGCCCAGATGACACTGAAATTTTGCATTCTACTACATAAAGTTAGTGCTAGGTACAAAGGCCTTTATTGTTTTTAAAACTGAGGAAGAAATATCTTCTATCTAAAATGTTAAGCTTCAGATTATTTGGTAGAGTAAGATTCTATGGATGATATCTTTAACAAAAATTAGACTGTATTCGTTATGAGAGGAATGTTTGTACAAGCAGCTGAGAGACTGGCAGTGCTAAAATCTAAGTTCTTTCTCCATAAGCCAGATAAGGTTAATGTAGCCATAAAATTTTGTTGAATATTTTAATCCCGACCTGGAAGATCACACCATCTTATCGGAAAGAATCCATTTTTATACTAGCTTAGTTATTGGCCTCACTGGAGAAGAGCCTGCCAAATTGTAGCTGTAATGAAGCAGTTTCCAATTTGTGATATGGGCCATATACAAGTCTTAGTGGGACTATGATTTGCAATAAATTCCAAAGTTTGCTTGATCTTTCGAGGTTGGGATTATGCTATTAGCTGAACAAAACATTCTTCTGAACAAAAAAAAAATGAAAAGAAATTGTTTTGAATAGGAATAAGCTACTGGAGCTTGTGATAAATATAGTTTTTCTAAGTATTTTATTACTGTAAACTATTTGGAGCCCTTTTTGACTATTTAAGATGATGTATATACAATAATTGTTTGAATATATAATTACAGTGAATAAAAGGAAAAACAATAGCATTAGGGAAAAGGAAACAACAGGGATTTACTTCACTGAATGAACATCAGAGTCAAATATGTTTAGACAAGCTTTTCTTGAAAAATTTAAGAGTAGTTTTCTACATACCATGCTCTAATGGGTACTCTGTGCCACTTCAAGGCCAGGTTACATTTAACTTCATCTACAGATTGAATTAGTGGTCGCCAGATAATTCTTTGATAATGTCCCAAAATACATGATAAGCCTAATTCAGTTTTCCTCTTATCACTGAACAGGAGCAGCATTTGTTTCCATCTCCCACCAGCTACAAAACTGGGGGGGGAATTATTTGGATATTGAATTACAGAATATATGCAAATACTTTAAAACCAGCAATTCTGTTATATTCACTTTTCTTATATTTTAATGTTTATAGAAAAATTGGAAAAAAATATTTCTTTTGGAAATCCCAAACAGTTAAATGCTAAGTACATGTATATAAATCTAATTCAACTGTTCTTCACATTTCCTGCTTTCTAATCTTCTACAAACAGGCTAGGAATAAAGAGAAAAACCAGAAGCTTCTCATTCACTGGACTTTGGCATTATTGATTATGTGACATCAAGTTAATATCAAATCTTAACTATGTAGATTGATTTCCCCCCCATAATAATCTTTCCCTATCCTGGTCCTTCAAGTGTTCCAACAGTGCAAAATGTACATATCACAAGTTGCTCCAATAAACTGCAGGAAGGTTTTTTTGGGGGGTGGGTGGGGTTGTTTAATAATAATAATAATAATAATAATAATAATAATAATAATAATAATAATAATAATAATAATAATAATAATAATAATAATAATAATAATAATAATAAAGTTGGAAGGGACCTTGGAGGTCATCTAGTCCAACCCCCTGTCAGGCAGGAAACCCTATACCATTTCAGACAAATGGTTGTCCAGTCTCTTCTTAAAAACTTCCAGTGTTAGAGCATTCACTGCTTTTGGAGGCAGGTTGTTCCACTGGTTAATTGTTCTAACTGTCACGAAGTTTCTCCTTAGTTCTAGGTTGCTTCTCTCTTTGGTTAGTTTCCATCCGTTGGAGGGGTCTTTTTGCAATAGAACAGGAAAAGGATGTCCATTCGGTAAAAGAAACCATTTTTGTATCTGGCATTAGCTGAAGAGGAGCAGGGCAAATAGCTGGAATTAAGTACTATTCTTCCTGTGCCATGAATAGCCCATCTGTCACTTCTACCTGTGGGATCGCAAAATCCCGGGGTCCCGCTCCCTGCAGGACGGTGGTGATGTACGTTGGCCTAAACCAACGGGCCTCGCTTTAGATCAGGAAACACACGGGCAACATGCTTCTTCAGGTGAGATGGCAGGCAAAGACCCTCAAGCCTCTCCGTGCCTCCCTTTTATTCGTACATTAGCATAATCAAGGGGGGGG